>NC_142137.1:29742480-29897956 GCF_024610735.1 Ursus americanus
AAGTATCTGTTTAATTAATTAATTAAAGAACAAAGACATTGAGTTCCTCGTATAATGTGAGTACTTATAAATTATCTCCTCAAAAGTGACTTTGTGGAGCCAAATTAAATTTAACAAAAATTTCTACGTATTTGTAAAAAGTTATTTGACGGCGTAAATGTTAGAAAGAAGAAAAAAAATCTGTTCGAAGACACTCAGAGTGGCATTTGTATCAATAATGGCATTAGAGGGAGTGGAGAAAAACGGACTCAAATTGATATACACATTATAAATCTTACTCCTTGATTTGTCTGCAATGATGGTAGTAGATACACAAGTGAATGCAAAGGCTGAGCACATCATTTGAATACAATTCGATTGTCCGTAAGGTCACAGTTTCCAACAATATTTAGCTTTGATTATTTCAAACATTCCCCTCTCCCCTATTTTCACTCATCTGCTGTCATTAGGATAATACTTCATATTACCAAGCCTGAAATATGTTGCTAGATCATGTTCAGCTAATTCCCTTCATGATCTGATTTAAGCCACCTGTTGTAGGCAGAATAATGGTCCCCTAAAATGTCCACATCCTAATCCCTGAAACCCGTGAATGTTACCTTACTTGGCAAAAAAGACTTTACAGATGTGATTACATTAAGGACCTGGGGATAGGAAGATAATGCTATATTATCCAGATGGGTCAAACTAATCACATGGATCTTTAAAAAGCAGACACCTAAATAAATAAATAAATAAATAAATAAATAAATAAATAAATAAAATAAAAGCAGACACCTTTCTCAGCTTTGATCAGAGGAAAATGCAACTATGGAAGAGTGATCGTGAAGATTTGAAGGTGGAGGAAGGGGGCCTCTGGAAGCTAGAAAAGGTAAACAGCTTCTCCGCTAGATAGAAGAGCCCACCTGGCACTCAATTTTAGCTCAGTAGAAGCCATGTGAGACTTCTAACCTACAGAACAATAAATTTGTGTTAAAACACGAAGTTTGTAGTTGTTACAGCAGCCATAGAGAACAATATGCTATCTGATCTTACTTCCCACCATATCCCTCTATGCATTTTACTCTAATAGCTACACTGTCCACTCAGTATATCAAAAATGGAGCACTGAATCAAGAGCAGAGACTTCCATACTTTTATTGTTTCCTCCTTTGGATATCATGTTTCCATCTTTAAAATTATTACCCATAATTCATGGCCCAGGTTGAATTATTCCCAAGTCCCAGGTCAAATGTAATCTCTCTTCTCACACTACTTCACTGAGTTCTTATAGACCGTGTAACATTTTTTTTTCACTTTGCCTTGTATCATATTTACTTTGTTCCCCTCCACAGCGATAGTTCCCAAAGGGCAAGGCCTTGTGTTTTCCTCTTTGTGTCCCTTACAGCTCCTAGCTTAGAATCAGACACATAATGCCCACTTGACATGTTTTCCATGATTGAATAACTGCAGAATGAGAGGTGGTCTATTTGTTTTTCCCTTTCAAATATTTAGAAGGATTCACAGGGAATAGTTTTACTTAATTGTCACCTGAGTTTGGTAGAGAAACAGTCTTAGATGCACATTAAAAGATAGATGGTAAATACATATTTCCAGGTGTCAGGAAGTAACTTCAATATGAGATCCTGTAAGTGGGTGGAAATGCTTATAGAAAACAGCCTGAATGACTCTGAATTGCTATCAAAAAAGAAAACAAAATACATAATATAATCAAAGACTAAAAAACTGAATAAGTAATAACACAGGTGGCTGTATGACACAAATCAAAGAGAGAAGGGCTAGCTTCTAAAGGGCAAATGAATCAGGAACTTTCTTACCAGTGAGAACGATAAAAAACTCCAAAAAGCAAATATACCCAAAGAAGAAAGGATAAGAACACAGATAAAACATGAAAATGGCAGATGCCTTATTTATTCACCAGGCTCAGAAAATTCAATGGGCAAATAGAGCTTTTAACTTTTTTTTTTCATTCAAGAAACATTATTGGTATACCTGATATTTATAATATATATTGATAATAACCCCCGGAGATATGAAATTAAAGAATATACTCCTTGATCTAAAGTTGCTCACAAAATATTAAGGCTAGAGGTTGGTATATATGGCACAGGTATGAAAATGGAAAAGGGAACCACTAACACAAAAAGAAAAGAAAAATAATAAGCCAATAAAAAATGGGCAGAAGACCCGAATCAATATTTTTCCAAAGAAGACACATAGATGGCCAACAAACACATGAAAAGATGTTCAACATCACTCACCATCAAGAAAGTGCAAATCAAAACCACAATGAAGTATCACCTCACATCAGAATGGCTAGCATCAAAAAGACAAGAAATAACAAGTTTTGGAAAAGATGTAGAGCAGAGGGAGCACTGTTCATGGAAATGTAAAATGGTGTAGCCACCATGGAAAACAGTATGGAGGTTCCTCAGAAAATTAAAAATAAAAATACCACACCACTCAGTAATTCCACTAATATTTTCCCGAAGAAAACAAAAACACTAACTAGAAAGATATAATCACCCCTATGTTCACTGCAGAATTGTTTACAAGAGCCAAGATATGGAAGCATCTGTAGTACGGGATCTTGTCTATACTGAACTGATTTCCCGCAGTTCTGTCTGTATAGGTTTCTAGTTAAGGTGGGCCACAGAGGTTTTTCTGTAAGATCGGAAGGGCAGGAATGAAGCAGGACCCATTCTGTAGCTCACACCCATTCTCCTGATGTACTGGCTCACCTCAGTGGCATGGGGCAGTAGGCAGGAGTGCAACTGCTTTACTTTCTCCTGGATTATCCTTTAGCTTCTCTGACTCCTGGGTTCTGAGGTGCAGCTCCTAGGTGAGGGATGCCAGGATCTCTAAGAATCAACACGTGTTTCAATTCATCCTCATGGGTTCCAGATCATTCTTGGGGGGTCCTGCTTATCCTTGCTCTGCCTTCTTTACATCATATCTCCTTCCTGGCTGCTGGTCTTGCAGACTTGAAACTCCAGTATTAGAAACAATGACAGTCTTGCAGAGATTGTTCAACCAACTCATTTATATGGGGTTGGGAATAAAATAAAGATTTCCTTAACCCATCTATCATTTAGAATTGTGCTAGAGTCACTGACCAAAACAGAGAAAAAGCTTAGAAGTGTATAATTTTTAAAATATTTTTTTCAACATATAGAGAATCAAATTCTATTTGTAGATCTACAATTACATGTTTAGAAAACCCAAGAGATACCACGCCGACTTACAAAAGCAACACAAAATAAAAAATATCTAGGAATAAACTTAACAAGAAATGCTTAACACCTACATGAAGCAAAATTTTAAAGCACTGAAAGATCCCACAGTAGACTTAAGCAAAGAAAGATAGAATATTTTGCATCGTAAAGATATTGATTTTCCCAAAGTTAATATCTTAATTTAATGGGATTCCAACAAAAATATCAACCTGGCAGGGAAGGATGGGAATAGACAAGATGATTTCAAATTTTCCATAGAAAATTAGACAAGCAAAGGGGGTCAGAAAAACTCTGAAAGAAAAGGAAAAGTAGGGGCACCTGGGTGGTGCAGTCGTTAAGTGTCTGCCTTCGGCTCAGGGCGTGATCCCGGCGTTCCGGGATCGAGCCCCACATCAGGCTCCTCCACTAGGAGCCTGCTTCTTCCTCTCCCACTCCCCCTGCTTGTGTTCCCTCTCTCGCTGGCTGTCTCTATCTCTGTCGAATAAATAAATAAAATCTTAAAAAAAAAAAAAAGAAAAAGAAAAGGAAAAGTAGCTGGGACTAGACTAACTAAATGCTTAAGTAGATTTTAAATATTTAGCATTTAAAACAGTTTTACAGTGACGCATGGACAAAGAAAGGCTAATGAGACAAAATAGAAAGTCTTCGAATAGACCCAAATGCAAATGGTAATTCACTGTATAATAAATGTGCAATTCACTAAATAATATTGATATGTGCTGTCCTTCCCCCTGCGCATCAGGTTAAATCCCAGTGCATCAGAATTTGAATGTGAATACTAGAATAAAACGTGGGGAAATGCCGTGATAATCCTAAAGAGGTAAAGGATCCTCTAATTGACTTGAAATAATCCATAAGCCATAAAAAGAAAGATTTATAAATGTATTACAAAATAAAAACTACATGACCAAGAAAAAGAGGAAGAAGAAGAAGAAAAAAAAACCAAGAAGAGTAAGAAGTAGAAGAAAATCTGCCACTTTATCATAGACTAAGTGCATATCTCCTGAATTTATAAAGTACTTCTAAAAACGGACAAAATCCGTAATTCAGTAGAAAAATGACCAGAGTACAGTTCACAGCAAAGGAAATATGATGGCTCTTAAACATCAAAAGTTGTTCAACTTTACCTGCAAAAAGAGAAATAAAGATTAAACCTATAATATATTACAATTTTTTACCTAACAAAGTGGAAAGTATTTGAAATTTCGATTAGCACTATTGGAGATGCTATCAGCAAGCAAACATCTTCCTACATTATTGGTGGGATGCCCTATGGAGGACGGGTGAGCCATAATTATCTGTATTACAAATGCATGTACTCATAGAGCAACTTCCTTTTCAAGAGCTATATTTGTGTATATGCAAATGATATGCATAGAAAATGACATCGCAGCATTGCCTGTAACAGCCTAACAACCCAAATGGCCACCTGGAGCATACAGGTTATACTAATCAGGTGACTTCCAATAAACGAAATACAGCTGTAAAATAAAAATTGGGGCACCCTTCTGTCACAGTGTGGATACTAAATAAAAAATGAAAGCTGTAAAGCAATGACTATCGTGTGCTAAATTTATCTATATTTAAGGAAAAAAATAAGGGCATATGATTGTTTTAAAATGGTAAGCGTTATGTGTTGTGTGTATTCTTTTTTGCTTACATAGCTCATATATGAATACATTTTTGGAAACTTTTGTTTTTTAATACAAAGCACCCTAAATATTTTTTTAAATACCCTATTTTAAGATGCCCCGTGACCCATTAAGTATATGTGTGTTTATTTTACAATCCACAAAGGCAGCTCCTTGTAAAGTTACCTATCTCCTACTCTTTGCTATTTTTATCATGGAACACCTAGCAGAATATTTTTGACATATCAAAAAATAAAAATAGAATGATACCAATTTTAATGATAGCTACAAGTTGCAAAATGTCTGCTATTCTCAATGTTATATTTTACAAGTGTAACTCGATGCAATTCTTAAAACAATTTTCATATCAATCAGGTGCCTGAGGTGTGGGTCATTAGCAAAGTCAAAGCGGATGAACGGTATGTGTTTAGGCAGTTGGTCGGCCAGAGCCTTTGCCCCTCATCTCTACTTCTAAGCTCTCAATACACATGTGTATTTGTTGTTTGAGTAAACAAATAAATAAGAATTTGCATTGCAAAGGAACAAAATTGAGATGGTGTCACTCAAGATCCCCCCAGTCCTGGGGAGCCATGCAAATGTAAACAATTAAAATGCAACCTTTCCTCAGAGAGCTTGTCAGTCAGAAATCCTTTGTTTGAAAGCAAACTGGCATGAGACACAAAAGGGGGAAATGGGATCACACTATCTGAAAAGGTTCAAGGGGTAGGTCAGACTTCACTAGATGCAGGGTCGCAAATGCCATCGTCCTGGCCAGCTCCCTTGGTCCCCGGTGTGTTGTCCATTATTTCACATTCTCTCTGTTTCTATTTGTCTCAAGTCGGCCTTCTCCTAAGTCGACTTAATTCTCAGTCTGACTTAATTATACCTAAGGGCTCACAAACCACTCCATAAAATTTCACTTTTCTTTCCCCTGTTCGCTGTTTAGAGGTGAATCAGACTTTCTCATGACTTTATTTGACATTTTATCTTTATAACTTGGGTCCACATGTTTGCAGAGGGAAAATAGTATGTCAGTGATTTTCTACAGAGCAGTGCCAGGGAGGGCGGTGAGAGCAACAAAGCCTTATTATGTTCCATATCAGGGACAGAATATTCTAGGGTGATGCAAATTTTTACCCTAACAAGGAGGTGAGGAGAAGAGGCCACAGGTGAAAAGCAAAGCCTGTTTGTCTGAGGAAAACTTGAAGTCATAACTTCTAAATGTCACACCAGTCTTCTCACCTTTCTCCTCACTCACTGAGGCCACTCACTGAAGAAGATAACTGACATACAACAGCTACCATCAAAAGGGGAGACGTTTGGGCGGCATAAGCTTTGGTTACCAGGTCAAAAGTTCTTCTCCCTCTGTGTTGTTTATCTTCTTTGTTGTGGAAAAAAAAAAATTACTAGTTTCGAGACCTAATTGGAATAAGTGGTAGAGAATAATTCCTTACATATCTTAATCTAAAATCAAGGAAGAAACTATTTAGGTACAAAGACCTGATTGTGAAAACTGGATACTCCCTCCACCAAGACTACTTACAGTGTATCTTCTCTCCCAACATGAAAACTCCATTGCCGCAAACACATTTATCATGAATCCACTTGGATAAAATGTTTTTGTTTTCTTTCCCTGTAGATGCCTAGGATACTGCATCAGTATCTTTTCTCCACTTGTAGGACCAGGCGTGGGTCTGATAGAGAAACACAAAGTCAGTTAGAAGGAACCAAATCTGTCTTTCAAGGAGGAACACTCACAGGGTGACTAACGTGGTTTGCCTGGAACTTCCCTAGTTTTAGTTTTGAGGGTCCCGTGTCCTAAGAACCCCCTCGGTTCACAGCAAATCATTCTCTATTTTTTAGCTGTGTTTGGTATGAAATTTGAAGCAGAGATTAGAAATGGGTCACATAAACTCCACATTAATACTTAATGATTAGTCAGCTTCTCTGGAGGAGGAGCTGTTGAAGATTGCAGGTTAATCTGTAAGGACAAGTTTTACACTCAGCCTTGGGAGTTCCAAGGAGACAATGTATAAAAGCCCTTTAAAATGAAAGAAAATTAAATATGTCAATAAAATATTAATGTGGCCAATTAAAAAAACAAAAAGTTTACATAAAGTACACAAAGAAGGAAATTAAGTTTTAGCAACCGAATGGTTTAGTGGCTACAGTATGAAAAGGCCATGATAGATTTCTCCAATGTTCTTCTCGAATTCCTGAATTTAAATGCCAAGGAGCAAATATAATGAGAAATCTGATAGTCTTTTTGTTAGAGAAGGCTCTGCTCGCGAAACAGCTCCACAACCACACTAACTATTCTCTGTCAGCCTGACTTCGAATTGTATTGTCTAAATCTTGCCATTAGGAAGAAGAACAGATATATTCTTAATAAGTGATGCTTCATTTCTTCTGGTGTGTCTGGCAGGCAAATCCACTTTGACTAGAGAGGAAAGTAAGAGTGGGCGGAATAAGAGAAATCTTTGCAGACTCTAGGTAACATGGAGGAGCTGGTCTCTGGCACCAATTAGCCGTGTGCATTTGGCAGTCTCCCTTGTAGTCAGGTTGTAGCCGTGTGACAGAGAGCTCATGGATAAGACTGTGAATGAAAGTTCAGTCGCAGGCACATAAGAGAGATGTGAATTCTCCATTGACTCCTTGGCTGGAAGTAAAGAACCGCGAAATGGAGTCATTGCAAATGGAAGCAGCTGGATCCCTGAGACAGGCTGGAAAGCCACTGAGTTGTTCACACCTGACTTGCATCAGATTTAGGTGTGAGCAGAAAAGAAACCGTGCTCGCTCCGGGGTGTTGTATTAGACCTCTGAGACTCTGTAGTTGGTGCTACTGAGCTATATACAACTGCTTGTTGAAATGGTGAAAACTAAGGTTCCCCGTAAACCTCTCTAAAATGTCTTTTTTTTAAAAGAAGTCTTAAAAAAAAAAAAAGAAAACAACAAGTTTTAACTCTGTACTACAAAGTATAAGGTGGGCATCTCATAGCCTAATCAAATCAAAACAGGTGCCATCAGTTCTTTTTGTCCTTGGTAAAGGTATCATTTGAAATACTGTGTGCTCAGAACGGTGACTGTGTTATGTGCTTTGCAGTACAAGGACATTACAAATATTTTCCCTGTACGACACAGCTAGTCCAGATTGCCACTAGTTTTGTCCTTTGTCCCCTCAGCTTCCCTCATCCCCTCTTCCAGCTTACATGCTTCTATTCAACATTACAGACTATCGTGTTGCATTCGAACAGACACGCTGATTATTCATGCCAATGAATACAGTGGTAGTAAAATAGAAAGAAGCTTGGCTTAAATAAATATTTTTTGTTTGTTTTGGTTTGGTTTGTTTGTCTTTTTATCATAACCCTGTCCTGGGCCATCCCCACAATACGCCGCCACAGCTGTAGCGTTGTGAAACGTAGATCCACAAAACGTGGAATCAAGCTTGTGCTGCACTACTTACCAGCTGCGTGACCTCGGGGGAGAGCTGTACTTGACACCTCAGTTTTTTGTCTATATAATGGGAATTATGATATCTACCTTATAGCTGTTTTTAGAGATATAAATGAGATAAGGATGTTGGAAGCATGTATTGTAATATCTAGCACATAGTGAGTGCTAAGTAAATACTTAGTGAATGTTCATGAATTTACACAAATAGAAAGCATAAAATAATTGAACCGTTCATATTAAATGTAAATGCTGTGCACAGCGGTACGCTGGTGAATATTGACAAATGGCTTTCCTGGGGTGGGGGGGTGCCGATTTAGAGTGTTTGCTTATTTCCATGGGGTAAACACTCCTACCATGAGAAATTTCAAGCTACCAGTGTGAGGTCATTGATGGTGGCGTTGAGAAGACACCGGCAGTAGTACACATCATATGGTAGTTCCACCTTATACACACAACAGACACAAATAATTCTAAGAGCAGTGATAATGGTAAACTATAGAAAAATAAAAAGTGATAAGTTTTGAGTTGTCATCACCTTTGTTTTTAATATAATTTATTAGATTTTAAGTTTATAGAATTTAATTTTTATTATTGTCCGTGTGTAACAGCTGCAATTTAAAAAACACTCAGGGGCACCTAGGTGGCTCAGTTTGTTAAGTGTCTGCCTTTGGCTCAGGTCATGATACCAGGGTCCTGGAATGGAGCCCCCTTGTTGGGCTCCACACTCAGCAAAAGCCTGTTTCTCCCTTTCCCTCTGTCCCTCCCCCTGCTTGTGTGTGCGCTCTCTCTCTATCTCTCTCTCCCTCTCAGATAACTAAACTCTTTTAAAAAATAAATAAATAAAAATAAAAAATAAAATAAAAACTGGTACAAGCCAGCTCCAGCGCACACTATATGTGTCTACTTAAGTTTGCCTAAGTTAACCCTTAGTAAACTACACAAAGTGTATTCCACTCTGTGAGACTAAGTGTTCCTGTGGTGAGGGGTTATATGCTATAGTAGGAAAATGGACTGAATCCCAGCTCTAAAATGTGTTAGCTCTGGGACCCTAGACAAATGACTTAACCTTTCTGAGCCTCCTTTTCTTCAGCTTTACAATTGGGGCTTAGGGACTAAAAATAACATCTAACTCATAATTTTTTTATGAATCAAAATAATTTATGTAAAGAACTTGACATGATGCCTAACACAACATATGAATTCAACATTGTCAATACCATCCTTCTTTTTTTTTCCCTAGTCCTTTTTGGTCTTTACAATGACTAGAGGAAAAACAAATTAACCAAGGAACCAAACAACAATACCCCGTTGGGCCCAATAAAGAAAAGTCCTTGAACCAGGTAACCTCACCCAGATTGTGTCATTGTGTGTCTTTGTTCTCCAGCCAAGGCAGGTAACTAGAATTATCTACACTTGGTGCCGTAACAGTAGCAATTACTATTTAAGTGAAGCAGTCTTTACCTCCCTGTGCAGATAAGAAACAACCTTCCTTGAACCTTTTGAAAGGACTGGGTCTTGAATTTGGGTCAAGTAGAATGTTGTGTCTGCATTGTAACTGTGTACGGGAAAAAAGAATCTTGAAAATGCTAACATGTCAAAAGAGAATCCAGGACTCAAACTGAAAACATCTCTTATCAGTCCTTTCCTGACTTCTACTAATTTCAAGCATAAGACAACAGGTTGATATTTAAATTAAAATTTTCCTAAATAAGGAACGAATAATGTAAATATATGCACTGAGTATATAAAAATCACTATTGAGTATTAGATAACTTTTCTCTTTCATTTAAAAACAGGGGGAGGCTTACTTAAAATTATCCATAAAAGATAATATGAAGTCATGACAAGTACTGACATCTACTGCATCGTTTGTTCAGACATTACTAAGAATTCCTATTTTAAGAAAACCTCAAATGGGTCCATTTTAGCCTTAGCCACAGGAATGTGTTTAAAGAATGAAAATACCCTTTACAGTGGACAATTTTACCTTTGTGTCCTGTTTGCACTCTAGTTGGTGTAATGAACTAGATGTCATCACAACTCCCCTCCCAAACTACCTGAAGGCAAGTTGCAAGCTACTTAGTCCTATTTCTCCTTAAAGATACACTATCTGAGTCTGCCAACTTCTAAACCCAATATTTACAAATAGCATTAACTTTAATTAGATAATAAAAGTATCATCATTGCTACTGACTATACCAATATTTGCCAATAGTTATATAAATATAACCAAATAGTTACCAAAATTTAATAACTAGAGATTTATGATTATATATGATCTATTTTCATGACCCCCCCCCCCCCAACCTTCTTTTTCTAGTCAACTTTTTGTTATTTCGTTGTCCCTTGGTTGGCACTAAATCAAAACTTGGGCCTGGGAAATTAGAAAAGAGAAGACCCCAAAGAGTCAATATTTTGATTTATTAGTAACTTTGCTCAAAAGATGTGATAAAACAATGTGGTTCACAATATTAGCGAAAACTGGGTCTTAGATAGCTGAGTACAGTTGACCCTTGAACAGCATGGGGATTAGAGGTGCTAAACCCCTATAGAGTAAAAAAAACCTCCTATATGACTTTTGACTCAATAACAACTGCTAATAGCCTACTGTTGACCAGAAGCCTTACTGATAACATCAATAGTTGATTAGCATATGTTTTGTGTGTTATATGTATTGTATACTGTATTCTCACAATATTATAAGCTAGAGAAAAGAAAATATTATTAAGAAAAACAGAGGGAAGAGAATATACATTTACAGTACTGTACTTATTTATTGAAAACATTCGACATATAAGTAGACCCATACAGTTCAAACCTGTGTTTTTCGAGGGCCAACTATAGTTTCTGTCTAGCCAGAGTGACATAGGGTTGATTAAGGTTGGTTCAGTTTTTAACCAGCTGCTTTCATCTGTGTCTGTGAACATGTGAACATGGATCTGTGTCTTTTTTTGTGAATGTCCTCATGTAGGGGCAAGAACACGTGCGTGTGTGAGGGCACGGGATGTGCTGTGACTCAGGAAAAGGAGGAAGCCCCTAGACCATGATTCGTTTTGAAGCTCGGAGTGCAGAAATAGTGAAACATTTCTATATAATAAAGAAACATTTATGAAGTTCCTATCATGGGCCTGTCCCACTTCTGGGTTCCGGGCCCTGGGTGATGAAGATGAATAAAACATAAAATCAGCATTCACAGGGTTTATAACCTACTGGCAAAAACAGACATACAAATACACATAATTATAATTCAATCTGTTATTCAACCTATATTAAGAAAAAGAAATGGACATGCTTTTTTTTCATGGTGGCATGTTCCAAGGCAATTTTTCTATTTAATTTACATTTGTCTGCTGAATAAGTTAGTAATTCCATCTTAATTAATTCATTTAGGAGGGGGAATAATTTGTTTTGATCATGTTAATAGAGCAGAAGAAATAGACAGAAAAGATCTGGAGATGTATTTCTCAGGGAATCAGAAGTTCAGTACCAGTGATCTTCAAAGTGCTTGCGCACACACACACACACACACACACACACACAGTGACACAGAGTGGCACAGTGGAGACAGAGAGGGGAACAGGAGAACAATCCTGAAAGACCTTCCAGAGGAACCTGTACTTGACCTGAGTTATACACGTTAAGTAAGATCTCAACAAGCAAGGAAGGGGTGAAGATGGTAAAGGACATCCTACACTGAGGGACAAAGCCATGGGCAAAAATGGGGAAAGTGCATGGTGTCTTCAGGGAACAGGTTGGGTAACCCCATATGTCATATAAGTATTAAATGACAACATGTTGATGTTACTGTGTGGAAGGGCACTGATGACTGAAATGAATCATAAGAACAAAATCTCCAAGAGTTTCTGAGGAGGGTGAAAATAAAATGGGACCAAAGACATCTCAGAAGCAGGTAGAATGGAAAGCACAGTGAATTTAAGAGATAGGGCTCTGGGCTTCTACTACCAGCTCAAGCAGATTTATGGAGGAAAAAATTTGAAAAGTTCTGGAGGTAAACCGTAGAAAATTTCCAATGCCCAGCATAAGGAGAGAGAACTTACTACCCTCTAGGTCAGTGGTTCTCAACACTCCTGCTCCCCCAAAGCATTTGGAAATCCCTGGAGACAGTTTGTGACAAGTTTTCCCAACTAGGAGAGGGGAGGTTGTGATTGGCAGCTAGTGGGTAGAGGCTAGGGCAGCTGGTAAACATCCTAGAGTGCACAGCTCCCCAAAGTGGAGAATTATGTGGTCCAAAATGTTAATAGTGCCACGGTTAGGAAACCTGGCTCTTGGCAATGGGGAGTAATTCCAGACTGATGACTTAGTCAACGGATTGCCTCTCTGTTCTCAGAATAATATCTGTGCACTTTAATCTGGAAAGCTGAACAATTTATACTGTCCCCTGATCTTGCATAGTCCATGGTTATGCCTATTTAAGTAAAAATAATCATTACAGTGCCGGGGAATTTGCATAACATATATCGTTCAAGTTGATGCTTCATAGAATCGTATTTAGCCTTGGAAAGAGAACAGCAATTAGTGGGATGGACCAACCTGTTCTGATTAAATAGAATGTTAATTTAGAAGTGACCTGAAAGTGAACTCTTCTGGAAGCCAGGAATGTGTTTGTATTAATTTGGGATTTCATTTTCAATTTCATTCTGATATAAGAGATGTTGAAACAGTCAGAGCCAGAAACTGTCTTCCCTGAATATCCATCTGGAAGAATAAAATGATAGAAATATTGGAGTACCTCCAGCCCAATTTTGCAAATTCGAGCGGAGCCGTGGAATGAACTGTTGTTTGTGAAACCCCTGGGACATGGTAGGCTTTAACTAAATGTAACTTCTTCTTTCCTCGTGTTTACCTATTCTGAGAAAAAGTATGCCTGGGACAAATTATCCCACCCTCTTGAAGCAGATACACATCTTGCAGGCTTTTTGCTTTTCAAAACAGAGTCCAACGTATCATTTTTAAATCCCCCAATTTTCCCTTCCTCACTTCCTTTAAGCTGAAAGTAGGATCAGGATCATGACTCAGATGCTATCAATAAATATGCAAGGGTCACACTATGTGCACAGCGTAAAGCTCTATCTGTCCAGCAAATATAAAGGCATCTGGGCACTAACGGCCACAATGAGATGGAGCAATAAAGCTGAAGACGTGGTGCCTTGTGATTTTGTTCCATCTCATGGCATTTAAACTTCAACTGTATACTGGTAACTATGAGATTTCTAACCCCAGCCCAGACCTCTCCCCTGAATTCCAGGCTCATATGGTCACGGGCCTCACTGGCCTATTTCAATGGTTACAGGATATTGCAAACTTATTACATACAAACCAAATTCCTCATTTTCATCCCCAAACCTGCTCCTCTGGTGGCCTCTGTATTTCAGTTGATGGCAACTCCATCCTGCTAGTTGTTCAGGCCAAAATCTCTCACTGCGTTAATTTAAAAATATATCCAGAAATCAATTGTATTCTTTTCACCTCATTCTTATCCTTTCTACTCTGGAGTGATTTCTCTCATCTAATGCAATCACTATCTAACTGGTCTCCCTGCTTCCACTCTTACCCTAAGGTCTATGCTCAACAATGTCCCCAGGATAATTTTTTAAAACATAAGCCAGATCATGTTACCCCACAAACCCTCCTTCGGCATCCCATTTCACTCAGGTTAAAAATCCTTAAAATGGGCTAGATATAATGGCCTATACCAAAAGCCTTAAACTTTTTCTGCGTAAAGTCAGAGAGTGAATATTTTATACTTTGTGGGCCAGATGGTTTCTATCTCAACTACTTAACTCAAAGCAACAGTGGACAAGGATTGGCTGCGTTCCAATAAAACTTTGTTTACAAAAGGAGGCCAAATCAAAAAAGTTTTGGCTTGTTGGCCAGAGTTTGCCAACCCCTGTCTAGTAGCCTTATTTTCCCCTTTGTTCTACTTCACAGCACTTACCACCACCTCACATGCTCTTAATTTACTTGTTAACTTTGTTGCCTCTACTTAGAGTATAAGCTGCATGAGGGCAGGCACGTACTCTTTTCTTAATGCAATATTTCCAGTATCTAGAATAATTCCTGGTGCATTCAGGATCCAATAAATATTTGTTGGTATTCAATAAACTTTCAGGTATTCAATAGTATTTGTTGAACAGAATAAGTAAATAAGTGAAGATGCAGCCATGCAGCCCACTTATCTGGGGGCTGATGTGTCTGGACGAGCACAGCAAGAACTGAAATACACAATTCACTGCACATACTGTGATGCCTGACCTCATAACACTGGCAAATAGTTCCCAACACTGCCATCTTAATTGCTTGATCATAAGTGTAACTAAAATTAGAATAACAATAGGATTTCTTAGGTTTCTGTAACATTGCATTTTTCAAAACCACTCTCAGCATCTATTATTTCTTCTTGACAACGGTACTATAAGGAGTCAGGTAAAAATTTTATTATCCACATTTACTAATCAAAAAGACAAGATGAAGAGGTTAAATAATTTTCCAAGGGTGGAAGAATTAGTGTGTCCTTTACAGAGCCTAGCTAGAAATGGGGTGTAAGATTGTCTCCACTGAATACTCACTTTGCCGTGAGCATTTTTCTCTTTTTGTGCATCTGATTCTCAGTAGTTCAGGTTTCATGTTTCATAATAAAAGGGGAATATATTCAGGAAGAAAAAAGTGAGAAGAACTTCGTCCCCTGAAATACTTTGCAAAGTTGTGGGAGAAAGCAAAGCAGTTAAATTCACCCATCCCTGAAAAAAATAACTCTCTAGGCTTTGACAAGAGAATTATTGGGTGCTAAATGACAATTTGCTAGTAAGAATGAAGAATTAAGGCAATATTTACTGCGAAGGTAGTAAAACTTTTTAAAAATAATCAAACTTTTAAACTTCTACGACCTCTGTTTCTCTAGAGACTCTTCCACTGGGTTCTGGCCAGGGTACTCAGAGTCTTGAAAACCCTTCTGCATGTTCTTCCAGCTTCTTTCTTAATCAGGGGGTTGGGGAACCAGTGTCTGTTTTCTTACGGGCAAAGAGGCAGGCAGGGAGATTTCTGAATTCCTATTCTGAGGTCAACCATATCCTAAGGGAGAAATGGCAATGTGAAACACTGTTTTTGCAGCATGACATTCTGATTTATGACATTTGGTGTTACAGCTTTGTTTCTTTCGGTGATAGTATCAATGTAAATTCAATACAAACACTCCCTGTATCTTTCAAACCCAGAGGGAAAACCCAGAGTCTCTTAATGCCTGAAATGTAATTTGCATATAAAAGAAAATTTCAACAGCTCTTTCAACAGCTTTCCATCTTTGGGATCCTCCCTTCTATGCATTATCTATAACAACATAATCAGAAAAATTTTTATAACTTACAAGCTACCAGTCAAAAACTTTTAATGTATCCTAAAGGATAAACTCCCAACTGGAAACGGCTCCCTGAGTAACTAGACTGAGAGAGAATCTGGAGCTGCTCTGAGCTCCGCAGGAATAAAGCAATTGGCCTGGTTGTGGAAGGGTTAAGTAGAGACCCACTACTGCTGGTTTGTCATCCCAGACCTCTAGCCTACATTTTTAGCCTATTCTTTCATTACTCCCACCCTGTCAGCTCAAACTCCCTCCTGCTGCTGAAAACATTCCAGGGCCACACTCCCCACCTTCCTAAAAGATTGCCCATTCTGCGGTTTTCCTAAAATGCAGTCCCTCGAGTACCCGAGAGCCCAAGTGGATTCTATCCTCTTCTTAATTCCTCCAATCTCTCCTGCCTTCAGACCCCACTGCATCTTGGTCTTTACCTTTTTAATCGAGTGCTTCTTCTTACCTGCTAATAGTTCGGTATTTCCCATTTGACAATCTCCTCTCTTTTAACTCCATGGCAAGGCTAAGGATTTGAATGTATTCACTATATAGTGAAGGATTAAATATACTTGCTGTGTAAAACTAAAGATTAATTAACTTTTTCTTTAAAGTCTTCATATCCTTTGAGTCCTCTGAGTTTGTAGCTGCCTATGAAATAAAATCCAAACTTTTTAGCATGACACCATGTCCCTCTTACCCTGTTCTTCCAGCCTTATTGTGCACTGTTCTCAATGCTGCTCCCTCCTCTACTCGCAGCGCCCTCCCACAGACATACACATACAGACATGCCTTAGGTATGAACAGTGCTCACCTACGCGACATTCCTCAAGTGTGCCTTGTTTTATATTATATATTCTTGATACTTCATAACTTTATTCCTTTGTTCGCATTACCTTTTCCTCCCTCATCTATGTGGACCATCCCTCTTCTCATCCTTGAGCGCTCATGCTTAGTGGTAACTGCTCTGTGAAGTTTATCGGCTCCCTATCTCCCACCCCACCAAACCTAGGGGAGCCACCACTGTGTCCTGTGTATTCTTCTATAGCTGTATCTATCACAATTTAATAATAAAACTTTCTCGTTTGTCTGTCTCTCTCTCCTGCTAGATGAAGAGACGCCTTTGTATTATTGTCATTGTTGGTCAGAGGGGTTTAATTAATGTGGAGCACCATAGGAAGACCTGAGGGGAATTTTTCACAGGTAAAATGCAGAAGCAAAGTATTTAAAAATTATTTAGGTGGGTTAGGCATGCATAAATTAAGAATACTTTTAAAGAACTTTATATCAGTTAAGGTACTATCAGGAGACAGAAACCACATCAGTACTTTGAGTAGGAAAAAGGAATATAAAGACATTTGTAAAAGAAGGTTAGTTATTAAGAGGAAGCTACTTAAAGAGAGCTCCAAGCAGTCCAGAATCTGCAGGTGCAGAAAAGCAGCGACTACCGGTTGGCTGAGGAAAAGCAGGTAATAAAGGGACCTAAGACTTAGGGCCTCCCCAAGACTGAGATTCAGATCTCTTCAAAGAGGATGTGGTCTGAGGGCTCAAATGAAGCTATTGCAAATGCGGGCCATAAGCGTTGCTCCAAAGCAGCCTCTGGTTGAAGAAAGAATGTCCTGAGAATGTGGCTGGAACTGGAGACTCCCACCCCCATTAACAAGAGGAGGATCAGAACAAGGGGAGGGTCTGCCTGCCCCAATCACCTTGCAGTGTCCCTCTAGTGCCCTCTGTTGGCAAAGCCTAGGATCATGCTGGTAAAGGAAAAATGCTTACAGGGTCCAGTTCCATTCTCACAAAGCAGGGCAGGGAAGGGTGGATTTGGAGCTGAAAGACAACAATTTGATAACTGACAAAAGTTTTGAAGGAAAACTCAATTAGGGAAATTAATATATAAAATAATTGAATATAAATATAAACCTAAATATAAACATGATGTGGAAGTGCTATAGGCAGTTAATTGATCGTATTTTATTCCTAAAAAGAAAATAAAATCGAAAATGCTTTTTTTATTTTTTATTTTTGTAAAACAACAAAAATTTTAATATAGAACCTTGCAAAAATAATACTGCTTAGGTTGAATTGATTACAGATTTTTAAATCCCAGGAGTGAGACATACTCCTTTTTTTTTTTAAGTTCTAGTGTCAAAGATAAAAAGGCAGGTTTATGTAAACTGAAATTATGAGTCTGATGAGTTTGAAGTATTTGAAATACTATCAAAATTATCCCATCCTATTTTACCAGAACTTGCAATAGAAAATATTTTTCACAGAATAGAGTTACTTCTTTCCTCTGTGTTAGAGTAGTAAGAGAAGATAGAAGGCTGAAAAACAACAAAGGGAAATAGAAACACATTAATATGTTTAATTTTTGGCAGCTAAGCAATGATAATGTCACTTAATGGAATTAAGGAACAAAATAAATTTATATCATAAAAAAGACAAATCAAACTTACCTGTTAGACATTGGATACAGGGCAGAGGATATTAGAGGACCATCAAGTCACAACTTGGGCTGGTTCCCTTGAAACCTGGGGAGTATAAAGTACAGCTGTTTTTCTTTAAATTGTTCCATTACCAGCATGGATCCAGAGATTGCCAGTGTAGTTCTGCATATTGTGTTTCATTTTCAGGATGTGTAATCTAGAAACATGAAATCAATTATGAAGACAAACATTGTATTCTAGAGTCCGTAAGATAAGAATGCTGAGAAATCTATTCAACTGACAAATTGAGAAAGCTTTCTTAATGCAACTCAGCCTGAGTACTGAAGTTTCTTGAATATAAATGTAAAAATATTGTCAGATGGATATTTGTTTCCAATTGACATGATGATAGTATTTGAGACCTGACCGCCAATGAGCCATGGATATTAGAACATTGGCGTAATGGACATCAACCTTTGGTTACATGTTTCCACACAGACTTTTGCAGCAAGGGTCATAACTATCCGTGACATGACTTAGCCTGGTTGATTTCTCTTCAGTTTAAAATCAGCACCATACATCCTTAGTGCGTCCTTTCTTCCTTATCTCCTCAACATCTGAAGATTTCTTTCTTTGATTTGCCTTGGATGACCTCTAGACACAGACCACTAGTTTTTACTAAGGAATCAGGTACAACCCATTAGAAATGCTTATATTTTTCCAGCAGAATGGCTCCCATGATGCATTGCTTCCTCTCACAAAGCTCACTAATCACAGTGCATTTGCCATAAGACTCATCTTGAAAGGACAGGTCACTGAAAGCAAGTTGTTCTTTCCCTTTGGGGAGCATCTGGGAGCAATATTCCCATATGTCAGATCTGCTAGCTCCTGTCTCACCCACACCAAGACACCTGGCCACCAGATTCACACACTCACTTGTCAAATCCCATCAGTTCACCGACAGTACAGAGGGCCTTTAAATTGGGGTGGCCCAAGAGTGGAATGCTTACCAGAGAAAATATCACCCTTTATCCTTTTTTGCTGAGCAATGATTATCAAAGAAATTTGATCAGCCAACTCTATTATTTTTCTTAGTGTCTGGTAAATACTCATTTCATCCCAAACCATTTTGCTGAGCACCTATTGGAAAAGCGAAGATCACATTTCCTAAGTAGTCATCAGACTTCCGTGGGTATCCAGATGTATTTTTCTCAAGGCAAATATAGACAGCCTCTATTCATCCCTGAGCACGAATATTCTTGCTGTTTTTGAGAAGACTCATTTCATGACCTAGGAAAGATTATTTATACACTTGGATAATGTGGTAGAGATTTTTAAATGAGGCTCAGGTACTTCAGCTATTTCTTAAGAATGCATTGTGGTTTAAATTCAAACCAGGCTGCACTCATCAACACATGTTTCTTTGATGAATTATTATTTATGTGAACTGACAAAGCAGTGTGATTTTTCCATCAGTCATCAAATCTGCCCTTTCACAGTTGGCAATAAATGTTTATTCTCTTCGGTAAGAATGATCTAAATATGCTTGCAACCTGCTGTTTGTTATGATTTTTTTGTGATAATGGTAACTTCTTTTTTTAAAAACATCTGATTCAAACAGTATACAGCTCTTGAGTTCAAAGCAAAGAAAGTTAGCTTTCTGCAATTTTACTCCAGTGATAAATATTCACCAAGTACCCAATGATATTGGATTGCTTTATCTCAACAGCTACTCAAGGCTCAAACACACCAAAGGAAATTAAAGAAGATAAGAAAAGAATATCCTGACCAATGATGGAAATAAGATGTAATAGCTCACCTCTCGATGAACATGACCAAATGGGAAACCTGTGGAATAATCAAGCAGATATATCTAAGAAGCTTCCTTATTAAAGGGGCAACAATGCAGGAAAAGTTGAGGAGCACTGCCATATACGTCACCCAACTTATGATGACTACAACACTGGTTATCACATCTCTTCCTGGTTTACAATCCTCAATGTTTCCCAATGAAAGATGATTCCCTATTAATTTAAAGAACAAACTCACTGGCCTAACATCCAATGCTCCCTATACGCTCAAAATAATCTATCTTTTTAGATTTCTCTTTCAGTCCCATCTTATAACTCTCCTGTTGAAGAAAACTAAACTTGTCATTTTTTAATCACACCCCAAATGTCTTTGTCCTGTGCCTTTGTCATCACTGGTCCCTCCTACTGAGAAGGAGCCTTTTTTTTTTTTTTTTCCTCCTCTGTTTCTATCTCCAAATTTTATCCTCTTTGAAAGCCTGGTTCAAATGTCACTTACTTCCTCAAGTGTTCCCATATTCATAAGAGTAATCTAAGAGTCATCCTCCCCTTTGAACTTCTAACCAGTAACTGAAGCTTACCCCCAGTTTTTCTGGAACTATAGTTATTTGGGACTCTGCCACATCCACTAATTAAGTTAAAGTTCTTGAGAAAAAGGATTGTGTTTTACACAACTCTGTACCACCCAGATTGTCTAACAGAGTACTTTGGACATATTAGATGTTCAATTTTATCAACTGGAAAAAAAATTCATCCTTCCTCTCTTTCTTTAGGAGAAAATATACTTTTTTTGTCACACCTTGCTCCTTGGATCAGTGTAGGGGTTAGTTTGAGTCCTTAGTGAACTCTTGCTTCTTGCTTCTTCATAAATGGTAATGACCACAAACTATCATTTTCAGAGATCCATACATAGATACCTCTTCAGCATTGCCCCAGGACAGTTCCTCTTTACTTCCTTTTTAATTAATATTAATTATTAGATATGTCTTTATGAGTATGTAAAGTAATATACAAGTAGCTCCATCCCAGGGAGTTAAGAAGGATTGTGTATAACTATGTGTCCATGCCCTCTAGGTTATCCATGTGTTTTCTATTTTTTCCAGGGCCAGCATGGCGTGTGTGAAATCTGGGAAGACAGATGCCTTAGCAAATACTAATAGGCTCCTTAATGCTCGGATGATGACAGTATGGATGATTTCTTGAGTTTCTTTGATTAGTGATATTTTCCTGAACAGTTTCAGTAAAGGGACTAGAATACCAGGGAAGCTTTTCTGCAACAGATGTAGTAAACACCAAGCATATCCTGCATTCTGAACCACCGTGGGGTAGTTGGCCAATGATTGAAGAGAAAAATAGTTATTTCTGTTCTTTAAGAAATCTGCAGCTTAGGGAATTTTTTTTTTAAATATTGTCAAAATCACATATCTTGGAAATGGAAGAGTTGGAATATGAACATACATCTATCTGATTTTAGAGATGGAAAACTCTGGCCATGCTGTCTACACATAACCCTCTCCTGCCAATGTCTTCACCATTCTGTAGTGCTTTTTCTCCAAAAGACTTCCTTTGCTGGTCAAATGTTAAAGTATGTACTCTGTGGGTGGGGAAAGCACAAAGGATAAGGATGGGTCCCAAACTTCTGAAGACAGTCATCAGCCTTGACAATCCTCTAAATGGCTATGACCATTAGTCCTAGCTAGAAAAGATATAATTTTCATGTTCTTCATTGGTATTACTCTTCCATTAATCCAAGTTGTCAAATTATAGAATAAATTTTTCAGAAATGTGGATCAAGCATCATCCCGGGATGCTAGACTAGTGTTTATTGGTCTCAAGTGGTCTGAATGGCTTCAGAACAGAACATCAAGATGAAATCTTCTGCCATCATATTTTGTCATTCCTTTTTAATTGGATTCATTCCTTTCTCGAGTAGCTGATCACATACATATCCTTAACGTTCTTTGCATCTTCAATGTAATTTAGTTCAGTTCTAATTTACTTACAGCATCCATAAAACTATTTCCAAATTAAACTGTATTGATTGAAACATATAATTAATGACACAAACTTGCTCATCCAATCCCTCATTGTGCATTTTTGTGTCTTGAATGCAGTCTTCTAGAAAAAAAAAATGTGGGGGTAAGATATGTAAATCCCCCCCCAAAAAATGCCTTTGTTCTTTACTGTTGGAACAAGATCCCCTTCCCAGTTTCTTACCATAGAGGGAAAAAATGAAATCAAATGTGTAGTGGTGTTTCTGTTAACCGTGTTAGGTCATCAGCCCCTCCCCTGTTTTGCAGATTCATATTTGGGAAAGAATGTGATGAATTATCTACTCCTAATACCTTCTTCAAGAAGTTCTTAGAAACAGTCAGAACCTTGAGACTGAGGGAGATGGGAGAGCAAGAGGAACTTGATGAGTCATAAGAAAGCCATCCTATTTCATGTCTAATTGATAACAAAACAATGAGTGTAAGAATTTATATCTATGTAGACGCACACAGTAGCTGTTTCATTTGCTTACTTTGTGTAGAACACAGCATATCATATGTATTTGCTGAATATATTGAACCTCCAATTATTGGGAATTGAAACCAGAATGTAAAAGTTCAGATTAACTCCCTCCCAGGTCTAGCCAATGTCTTGATTACCTGGAGCAAATATAAAAATCTGTATAGGGGCGCCTGGGTGGCACAGCGTTTAAGCGCCTGCCTTCGGCTCAGGGCGTGATCCCAGCGTTATGGGATGGAGCCCCACATCAGACTCCTCCACTATGAGCCTGCTTCTTCCTCTCCCACTCCCCCTGCTTGTGTTCCCTCTCTCGCTGGCTATCTCTGTTAAATAAATAAATAAATAAATAAATAAATAAATAAATAAATAAATAAAATCTTAAAAAAAAAATCTGTATAGATTTTAGTATAAGATCTACTTCGATTCCCGTGCATTCCGTATATCCTCTCTATATGATATGTGTATGTGTAATGATTCAGCTTACAATTAAAGACAACTCTCATTTAAACAAAACAGTTAACAGACTATTCCATGTACTGACCATTTCAGAGAACAGAATTAAACTTCTACTAATTTTATTCAAATTTAAATTATATTTTACTATAAAATTTGTGATAGCTCTCAGCTTACAAATAAAGAATTTACATAAGTGGGGATTTCTGGTTTTACTCAGCTAGAAAAATGGCTGTTTTATTTGTGTGTTTGCCTGTATGTTATGTTCTTAGCCTAACCTCTGTCCACAAAGGATTTGAAAGGACTCACAAAAATAAAAACAATAAAAAAAGATGAAAGTAAAAAGTGATGTTGTATTTCTAGACATGTAACTAAGAACAGATAAATATTTAAGGCCAAACTGGGGTAAATATCATAAATACAGAGGCTTTACAGGCCCACGTAGTTCCACGGTCTAACCTTAATTCCTTGTGGTTTTTGTTTTTCTCTTTGTTTTTGGCAGTGGAAGGGAAAAGAGATAAAATGACTTACACAATCTTTTTGGTAGTAATGAGGCAAATATTGATGTGCACTTCCCAGTGCCCCAGTTTGAGAGAAATTTGCCCTCTGAGTGTTGTTAGTGAAATCCATAATGGTCAGTGTGATCTGTCAGCTGTGAAATATGTATATATGTCCATAAATATGCATGGGGGGTTTTATACACACACAGAAGACTCTGGAATATCTAAAACTTCAATTAAGGTGAACTGAAATTTCACATAATGAAGCAAATCTATAATGTTGTTGGATATATTCAAAGGAATCCTAAAAAAATTATGTTGTGTTGACCCTGCAGAAGTACTCTATAAATAAAAAGGGGTTGTACCTTCCACACCAAGTTAAGAGAAGGCTAATGTCATAAAAACTGGCAGTTTTATCCAGCACCATCCTGCAAAGAGAGAACACTTGGCCTTGAGATATGCTTTTTGGCCAGGATACTGCACCAGGTCCTGTAAGAAATTCTTCTTAATGTTGTCCGTCTCTCTTGGCTCTGCCTCTTATATTTCCTGAGCAAACTTAAAGATGGCAGAAGGAGCAGACTTCAGATGGGGGGCAGATTAGGAATTACTTTTAGAAGGTTGAGCAGAGTGAGCTGACCTCACTGTGTCTGATCAACTCCAGAATACTGGCGACCCCGTGATAATTTTAGTAGAAACCACCTTGCCTTCCTCTGAAGACACACTATCTCATCTTTATTCTCCACAATATCATTATCATTAGAGAGATAGAAACAAGTCACTTCATCCAAGAAAAAAAAAATTCTTAGCGCTAATTCTGAAAAATTTCTCAGGTAAGATTTTGCACTATCTAGTCTAGTCTAAGTAGTAGATGTCACCAGAAAGAAAGACGACATACAGAAACTATGAAGGTAGTTTCAGGGTATCTTTCAACTAAAAGTGGAAGATGTGCCATTAGAGCTTGGGGAAAAGTAATTCTGAATGGGGTGAAGATACCGTGGACCAACTGGAACCTCTTTTCAGTTATCCAGCCTGATACACGGGTGGAACTTTGAGTGGCTGGGAAATTGCCTTTCAGCGGCTCCCCAGATAGTCATTTCTTCATCAGGGCTTTGGGAGAAGGGCCTGGGGGCAATTCAAGATTGTATTCTCCATGGAGAGTCTGGAGTCTGGAGGGAGAATTTAGAGTCTTCAGGGAGAGCTGGAAGTCTATATCCTGAGTTTATTTGTTGAGGAAGCATCTTCCACTCTAGGATTTGGAGAAGGGGCAATTATTCAGTTCCTGATCCTTTGTGGAAAGAAAAGAAGCCTGACTCAGACCCCTGCTTCAAGGAAGGAAGAACTGTTCAGCTTCCACACACAGTGTGACTTAAAAGATAACTAATGGAAAAATTAGTATTGTTTTTTTCAAGCAACTGTCTTCAGTCTGTTGTAGTAAATAAGCGAATGGTGGACTGAGCTCCTGAAGATCTCCACTAAGACGAATTTTACCTGGAAAACTTCCAAAGCAGAAGTTACTGAGTAAATGGCCCGGGTCTCCCTTTCATAGTACCTACAGGGACACAGCCAGGAAATGTGGTAATGGTGGGGAACGATGCATCTATTAGAGGAATAAAAGGTTTTTAATTGAACAAATACTATGATTTTACATTAAAATTACCATTTGTTAAGATTGTGTTTTATTCACTGATTTTATAAATAATCTCACTCCTTACGATGAACAAGTCACATTTCACTATATAATTAAAGTGATAAATTAAAATCAAGTTCTTCCAAGTTTCTTGCTCACAACCTTTATTTGATATCCGTGGTTCAGTAGAAATGTGATTGTTCCTGAGGGATTTAACAATCTGGTCACTGATTTCCTAGAAAAAGGAAAATAATTTAAAATTATTATTCTTTTTATTATATAATTAAGGCATCTTTTTTACAAATACACATAAAATTGTAGATGAGAAGAAAATGTTAAATCACCCGCAATCACAGCACCCAAAAATAACATTTTGGTGTGTAATTTTACCCTCCATTATGAAGGAGACATTTTGTAAAACACATGAGGGAAGAGAAAGAGAGTGTATTGGTTTAGAACAGTGATGAAGAGCAGTCTCCAGGGACGCCTGGGTGGCTCAGTTGGTCAAGTTGTCTGCCTTAGGCTCAGGTCATGATCTCAGGGTCCTGGGGTGGAGCCCTGCATCATGGAGCCCTGCATCGCAGAGCCTGCTTCTCCCTCTCCCTCTGCTGCTCCCCCTTCTTGTACTCTGTCTACCTCTCCGTCAAATAAATAAATAAATAAATAAATAAATAAATAATCTTAAAAAAAAAGAAAAGAGCAGCCTCCCACAGCTGAGTGTGGATACTAACTAGCGATGTTACCTTGCACACATTGCTTAAACTCTGTATGCCTTCATCCTCTCATCTCTAAATCAGATATACATTTAGCTATAAATGGCACCCTCACAGACCATCTCACGAGGCCAAGACTTAAGTAGCTGGTAAAAGGGGTAGAGTGCTATTCTCTCGATTGTCCCTATTTGTTTTTTGTCCTACCTTTTTTTTTTTTTTACTGCCCTTCCTTCCTCCTTCCCTCTTGATTTTTAAAATTTAAGTTAGTTAGCTAAACCCACTTTCTTCACAATAATCACTCTTAAAATTTTTTTTGTTGGCCAAACCCTTTGAGCATATAAATGTAAGTTTTAGACTCTCTTTTCAGAAATAGTAGGAATAATCCTAATTGTATATGGAGTCATATATGCAGATATCTACATAACATTCCAGGCTGTTCACAGCCCTTAGCCTGTTCACTAAAGAAGCTAGAACCCCTGTTCAAGCTTTCCTTTCTTTCTCTGCTCCCCGTAATTTGATTTCCTTGTCTGACATTATTCCCAATAACACTTTGGAAACTTTCTCCAGCCACTGGCAGGACAGACTTTCCGTTTGTTCCTGCAGCTTGCACTTAGCAGCTACGGGGCTCGTCCACAGGGATGGGGGAAGAGAGGTGGATGTTCTGGGGGAAATGGAGAGGATATACACCAGCAGCACCTTCCTATGACCTCTTGGACCCATGGATGATCAATTTAGTCACCCAAGGACAGTCAGTTTTGAATGTGACAAAAATATTTGTGGATCCCAGACATGGGAGGAAAGAAAGAGAAGGAGTAGTATAAAACAATGAGAGAACAACCCCCAAACCAGAAGAAGTTGCTGCATAATATGGGAAAGACTTTGTGTGGTTCTGGCTACCAGATGCTTGCTGTTCAAAGATCTAGTTACTGTGCAGTTCTCAGAAGCCTAAAATCCTGGGAAATATACTAATAGCATTTGCAGTCCATCCCAAACCAGGAAGCTTACAAGAGAGCTCCTGGCCGTGCCATGTGAGCTCAGCCTTTTGCTTTGTTCATGCAGCAACCTGATCACTTGCTTAAGGGAGGAAATAGGGTGTTTTTCAACCTTGCCTTGAAATCGTGAAATTCCTGTCATAAAAATAAGAAATTGTATATGAAGCCTTGGGGTCAGATCACCCACTGGTTTCAGGAGTTCTCAATAGAGTTATTATGTGTTAGAGCAACAAGGGAAGGGGAGATTATGGTTTCATACCAGTATTTGAATTTCCTGATGTTTTTTGCTTGAGAAAGACCCTTATCATCATTGAAATGTTTAAAGAATTGAAAGACCTGTTTTTTGTTGCTTTTTTTCTCCCCCAATCCAATTTTTGAAATAGAAAACTCCAGGATAGAATGGAAGAGCCACAGAATTGAAAAATGTGTTTTATATGTTATTATTTATCTGATTAAAAAAAAACCAAACCAAGCATTCTGTTTTTATCATTCTTCTTTTCGTACTCCAGTAACATACTTAAATACTGGAAAATACTCACTTTGGCAGGGGAAAAAAAAAAAAGATAAAAGCTCCTTTAACACATGATATCCCATGATATTTTCCTCAGTTGTTGGTCACATTGTATTTTTGGCCGGGCCCCAGAAACCGCAACCCTCAATTACAGTTGCTTTCAGACATGTGGAAGAAACACATGCTAAAACAATTAACAAAATTATGACATTTATATTTTTCCCCAGACTGTCAGTCCCTGCGACTCTTCAGCATGTGATTCTATATGAATCAAAACAATTATCGTAAATCAAGCTGACCACATTTGCCCTTACTTAGTGCTTTGAAAATGTCAAAGAGTAAGATAGAAGGAAACCGTTTTTCCATGGACTAAGCATGCTCCGCTCCTTTTGGCAGCCAGAATCACACGTGACAGCGGCAGGAAGGCAGAGCACCCAATCCTCTCATCCCAAGGCGGAAACCTCAGTTGACGGCCAACTGCGGTTCGACTCCTGGTCGTTCTGAGCTGTCGTGTGCACCCTGCACTGACTCTTCTTCTGTGTTGGCAAAGTTTGGTGCTTATAGAATGGAATGTGTAGGGTAACCTGAAACTGATGACTTCTAAGTAGAAAATGAAAGAGGAACATCAAATTCTCACAGTATAAGATCTATAGCAATGATAAAGGAATCTTCTATCAACCAGTAGGCAATAGAACATTCTAGAGGCAACCATAATAGTACGCATTTGTTCGTGCCCCTATCACCAAATTGATTTCTGGGACTTCAATAGTCATTTACCATTGACTTCATTTATTTATAATCCCAAAAGCATTTGTTAATCCCCTACTATGGGCCAAGCACTTAGTACTGTAGGTATGAAGATGAATAAGACACAGCCCCTTGGTCTCAGGAAGCTCAACATAGCAGAAAGGACAGATAAACATGTTAATGATTGTACTTACTGGGATGTCAGTTATAAGCAAGCTAGCCAAAACATTCTATGAAGCACAGATGAGAAAGAAACACTTCATCTGCAAGTCACAACAAGGCCTGTGACCCTGACCACAGCCAAGAAATAGGTCTTTGGTAACTGTGCTCCCTATCTCTCGTTTGTCCTTCTAGATCTGCTCTCTACCTTTTTTCATGCTGTTCTTGCCCCAGGAACCAGACCTCTGAGGACTGGACCAACAAGCTTTTTTGCCTTCTTGGCTAGAGATAGGTGCATGGGAGGAGAAGGAGGTCAGGCTATTCATTCCCCACCACTTCCCTGCTCAGTTTACACGGTTTGGTTGCATCTTTTTATCAAAGGCTACAGTTCCTGACAGGCATCCCTCTCCATACCCCTCCTTACTCCAAGTTTCCAGACCCATCTTCCCCTTCCCCCTTCTGCTACGGGAGAGGCACCACATTATCCTGTGATGGGTTCCTAAACTCTGTCCACACCTTTGTTAAAAAAAGAGAAAGAAGCCCTTTTATCAAACTCTCCCCAATGTTTGAGAACATTGTCTGTTTCTTACCAGAACGGACTATTGCAATAACCCTCTTAGCATTTAAGGGATTATGTTCTTAGAAAAACCGTTCAGAAGCATAGACCAGGGACTCCTGGGTGGCTCAGTTGGTAAAGCATGTCTGTCTTCAGCTCAGCCCATGATCCCAGGGTCCTGGGATCGAGTTCCCCATTGGGCTCCCTGCTCAGCGGGGAGCGTGCTTCTCCTTCCTCCTGCCGTTCCTCCTGCTTGTGCTCACTCTCTCTGACAAATAAATAAATAAAATCTTAAAGAAGAAGAAGCATAGAACCAGGGTTTTACTAGTCACTGAATACCCTAAATTAGGTACCTCTCCAAATAATTCCAGTTCTTACTCTCAGGAGAAACATATGACACCAGAGCAGGCCTCACCTTATCAGTCCTGCCATAGGCAAGCTGTACCAACACCCACCATTCTCAGTGGGGCCTCCTAGGGTCCCAGACTGTGGTGTTCACACATTCCCCCTCCCCAAATTCAATCACATACTAACCTAGTTACTGTTGCAAAGGACTTTGGCAGATGTAATTAAGATCCCAAATCAGCTCTCTTTAAAACAGAGATTATTTGGGTGGGCCTGACCTAATCACATGAGCACTTTAAAAGCAGAGCCTTTTCTCCAGCTGGTAGAACAAGAGGAAGTCAGAGATACGTGTCTCAGTGGGCCGGGCCGATGGATATTCACTTCTTGGTTACCCGTGAAGGAATCAGTACTATATGGGTTAACATGGACTAGTTTATGTCACAGTATCAAAATACCCTATTACCTCCGTGTCCTAGAACGGGAAAGATTTAGACTGGTCGTATCGCTCTGCTCTGCAGCATCACCGTCCTTGTTCCAGGCAGAGCAGTCCCTGCCTGGAAACATGCTAGTGACCACGGCAGAGGGGAAAGAGGGGCCAGTACAGCACAAAACGACTCTTAAAGCTTCTACATGGAAGTGACCACATTGCTTCTGCTTACTATTTCCTTTTGCAAATCACAAGCCTCATTTCAAAGGAGCAGGGAAGTAAACCCTCTCCCAGCGAAGGAAAGCAGCCACGGGGCACTGGTCACACAATCTATCATAGAGCCCAGTAAATAATTGATGCTTATAAAGTTAAGTAATCCGAGTAATGAAGAAAAAGTTAAATGTTTCCACATCTACTTCATTCAACAAATATTTATTAGATTCTTTAAATATAAGGCAGTGTACTAAGTCCTACTTAATAAGGCAGATAAATGGATAATATATGTTCATCAAGTGTTTGCACTTCAAGGAATACATTTTATGTATCTGAGAAAAACATTGGTATGAGTTAGCTCATTTCTCCAAGACAAAGCAAAGGTACAACATGGCCTATTTTTGTTTTTTTATTGCTGCATTACAAATTATCAGAAGCTTAGTGGCTTATAAAAACTCAAGTTTATTATCTCACAGTTTCTGTAGGTCAGCATCTTGGCGTGGAGTGACTGCATTCTCCACTCAGATTCTAACCAGGCTGAAACAAGGTGCCAGCTCCATCTGTGGTTCTCATCTGGAACTTGGAGTCCTTGCCCGTTGTTGGCAAAAGCCATTTCCTTATGGTTGTAGGACTGAGGTCCCCGTTTTCCTGCTAGTTACTGGCCAGGAGCCACTTTCAGCTCCTGGAGGCAGCCTGGTGGTCCCCATAGCGTTGCCAGCATGTTTCTCCTCTGGCGTCTCCCACCTCTTGGACTGGCACATATCTCCATTTCTTCCTGCGCTATCATCTCTAAATGTTTTTAAAGTACAGGCTTCTTTTCACTGCTGCCCTGTTTCATACACGGCACCAGGCTTAGGATCCTGAAACAAAACAAAAGCGTGCATGGGTTTTGTGAGACTTCTTTTCCACTCACAGATTTTCATTTGCTTTCAGAGCCATGCTTATATTTCATGGCTTAAATATAGGGAAGGGTGCCTTCCATAGGGGTGAAACATTAATTATAACAACACACAAAGTCGTATTGAAAAAACCTATGTGCAAAATGTTAAACAAAGCTTTGGTTTAAAAGTGGTGTAACCCTAGGAAGTCATAATCACAAAGTAGCTGTCCCTTCTCGAGAAGCTCAAGAGGCCTGTGAGTGTCAGAATCAGACTGATTTCAAGCACTGAGACTCTTACCTTCACACCACCTCTTCCTGCCACCTTACCAAACTGCTGACGTTGAATAGGAACCGGTGTCCACAGTGCTTTCGCTGCAGTGTTGATGGGGAGATCATGTCATGCTCAGTTAACTATTCCTATGCGACATGCTGTGAGGATTCATAGACTAGATACAGTCTTTGCCCTTCATAAACTCATAAAGTTTTCTAACCTTAAACTTTTCAAATTGAATTTTAAAAACTCTCCCCTAAAATAAACAAATTAAAACGTTTAGAGTTTGAGGAAAGGCAGAAGAAACTGCTTAATGAGAATAACAGCCACTGAAAATCCATTTTTCATCATTGCTCTCTGCTCCCGTGTCTACTGTCTAAACTAGTTCACAGTATCAAGGGAGATGGCAACAGTAATAATCAGCTCTGCATGAGTACTTTTGAACACTATTCCTTATATATTATTCTCCCCTTATCGTCAGATTCACTTTCTGTGGTTTCAGTTGCTGTGGGCAACAGTGGCCCAGAAACAGATGATTTTCCTTCTATCATCAGAAGGCCAATAGCAGCCTAATGCTCCATCACAATGCTGACGTCACCGGCTTCACTTCCTCTCATCATGCAGGCATTTTATCAGCTCACAAGAAGGGAACAGTAAAATAAGAGATCAGGAGAGAGAAACCACATTCACATGACTTTTATTCCAGGACAATGTTATAATTATTTTATTAGTAGTATTTTTTTAATCTTTTACCAATAAAATTATTCTTCATCATAAGTGTGAATGCATAGGAAAAAACCAAAGTATATCTGCAGTTCAGCACTATCCACAGTTTCAGGCACCCACAGGCGGTCTTGAATCACACCTCCCACAGTTACGGGCTCCATAATCTTACCTTTCTGGATCAGACTTCCTCCACTGTGTTTCCATCCAGACATCCTGGTCTCTGCTTTCTCCTCGAATTCCTACCTGAGTTCACATACTTAATTTGTTTCTCCCACCTCGAATATCTTTCATCTCCCTTGTTTCCTTTTTCAAAGACTTATATCTCCCCCTTTAAGGCCCAGTTCAAATCGCGTATTCTCTGTAAAGACTTCCAGGTCCATATTACAAACCCCAGAGACTTCCCCTGCTCCGAACGCTCTACAGTTTGATTGACAGCTTCAATCATCATGCAGAACAGAGTCATTTGTGTCTACAATGGGCCCGGGACCATGTGGGGAGCAGGCAGGGTCTTTGAAGACCCGCAAGACAGTCCTTGCTAGGCTTTGCTTGCTACTAGAGAGAATGAGATCCATTCTTAGGAAGATAAATCTCAGTATATCCCACCAGCATAGGCCACCTTGCTGCACATCACATGATGTGCTAAAGGGATCTGTGTCACTCATTTGATGGTATTTGCAAAAATACACATGACGACTTCTGACAAACACGGAGTTGTTAAGATACTGTAATATCAAGAAGTCTCTCCTCAGTAATCTGAAAGCTTTGTGAGGCCAGGAAACCTAATATACTGCTTTGGAGCTCCACCATTTCCAAGACCAATATAGCATGCACGGCACAGTGTCATAATGGCCAGTGCAGACGCCGGAGGCAGAGGCCTTGGCCTGAGTTACAGCCAAGCCATTACTGGATGTCCTTGTTTCCTCAACTCTAACTTGGAGGTAATAAACATGCACACCTCACAGACATTTTGAGAAAATTAAATAAGATAAAGCACATAAAGCAATCTGCACAGTGCCTGGCACACAGGAAAAAGTCAATAAATGCTAAATATTTTTATGTCTTAATATACCCATAATGCAAGTGTGTGGCAGTCCCGTGATGTTGTTCCACTGCCGCTAGGAATTAGGGGCACAACTGCTGAACGCAACTTCAGCACAACTGGTGCTTTGGGGCAAAAAAAAAAAAAAAAAAAAAAAAAAATTTACACTTAAACCTAGTCTTTAAAAGAATTTTTTTGTTGTTTATTTCTTCTTGCCTGAGGGACCTAGGGCAGGATTCTGGTATAAGCCATCCCCATGCTGAGCTGTGGGCACGAGCTTTCTTCAGAGAACTCAACACCACTCTTGGCTCTGCAGGTGTGAGCAAGGAAGACTTCACACAAGTTGACTACATAAATCCTGGTTTGCCCAAGACCTGACAGGCCACCCGTGTCGTCCCGGTGTTTTTATTATTAGCACCTCTGTTTCCCTCTTAGACACATTCTGGCTTGCACGATCAATTATTCGGCCACCCCAGTGATAGAGCCTGCTTTCCAGTTTCCCCTCAAAAGAGCAGAGTGTACGGGGCAAAACACAGAATGGGTTTAAAACCTGGCTTTGCAGCTCATTGGCCACATGCCCTTGAGCAGTCAGTGAACTTGGCTGCTGGCTGAGTTTTGCTCACTGTAAAACAGGAATGAGGACACCCACCTATCTCACCGGGCTGTTGTGACAATCGCATGGGGACACAGGACCTGACACCCAGGAGCTGCCCAAAGATGCGACTTATTTTCCCCTTCCCTTCTCCTCTAGGTGTGTACAGAAACAACCCCAGCAGTACGTTTTCTGAGATGATGCTGCATCTGGGGGTCAGGGGCCCCAGCTCCGTGCACAAGTTTCACCAGCAGCAGAGAGAGGAAAAGCCTTCCTGGGGCGTATCCCAGAGCGCTCAGGGAGAGAGAGACCCCGTGGCTCCTGCTTACAGTCTTCAGCTGTAATCATTCAATTACACCCTTTTATGTTCTATTTTACTGCACCTGAAAGGAGCAGGGATATCTGGATATCTAATAGCTGCGTTTACAGGGAGGTGAGCAACTAAAAATAGTCCCACAGTCTGTGGGCCGGTTTCCAGGAAATGCTCGACTTGTTAGAGAACTGCAAAGAGAATGTGTTAATCAAGCCCTACATCCGAATCACTTTCCCATGCTGCTTTTAGAAGGTTGAGGGCTTAGGTCTTGCTTTTACCAAGTGTAGTAGAATCTTAAAAAACACGTAAACAATTACAAAGGGAGTTGAAGATTAATATTGGGACCTTTGAGGGGATCCTACAGGAGTGACTTGAAGCCAACAATAAATACCACACCACCACCAAACCATTTACATTTTGTCTCCCTCTGCATGAGATTGTCTCTAGAATTCCAAGTCCTTAGTAATGATACGTGTTTTCCATTGTTGATCCTCTCATACTTAAGTTGGAGAGGCAGAGGATCCATACTTTTTTTTTTAATTAAAAGTAAATATGGTGAAAAGACTTAACTTCCTGGGTGCTACTGGCTATATTTCAGATTATTTAACACAGAAGATGTGACCGCTTCTTCCGATTCTTACAAAGGGCAGAGACAAAGGCTGATTAGGATAAATTTCTATTGTCAAAATTGTAGAGTCTGGCATTTTCCTTGAGTTTAAATGCTATATTAATAAATGTTGAATATAGTTTAATGCCACTACTTTTTCTTATTTGAATCAAAGTCAGTTATTAAAAGGTCAGACATTACGAATGATTCTTAGGGAAGCATAGTATTGAAAAGAAATCCAATACACACATAGTAAGCACTTCTGAAAAAATGTTAGTGCCTATCTTTAGCTAGCACTAAAGAATAAATGATAAAACTCCAGGTGGAATTACTCATTTTTTAAAGTTAATATAGTCAATAAAAATACAACACTGCCTGAAATTAAAAGTATAAATATTCATCTGCTAAAAACACAAAATTAAGGGGTTATTTTTGTATTTTTTAACTAATTGAACTACTAATTTACAATGTGCTGAGACATTTTGTAAAAAATTTTCCTACTGTACTTTTGGTAAAATAAACAGTGGATTTAAGGGGATATTATGGAAGAGCTAACACGTGTTTCGTCATGAGGAAATAAACACCTTTTCATGTAGTAGACACACTATCTTGAAGTGGCAATTGATTCCATCTTGCTACTTCAATTTTGTTTCAAACTGTTTATTTCTATAAAAGAGGGGGGCGGTATTCCTGACAAAAATCTTTCAATCAGCTATTAATGAATTGCTCGTGGTCAGGTTCACAGACAAAAGCCTTTTTATTGACTCAGTTGGATCAGGTTTCCAGATTTTATGCCTGTTCTCATCCCCTGAAGACAAAACAAGTCAGAGGAGGATTGCTGGGGGCCATACATTATTGCATGTTTGTGAAACGGGCAGCGATCAAGAGATTTTGCCTCAAAGATGGGATCTAGTTCCTGGTTTGCCATGAACCGTGTGACATTCTTTTTCACTCTTTGTATGTTTAAGGCACAGTATTCTCTTTCTTTTTTTTCTTTTTTCTTTTTTAAGATTTTATTTATTCATTTGAGAGAGAGAGTGAGAGAGAGCACAAGCAGGGGGAGAGGCAGAGGCAGACTCCCCACTGAGCCAGGAGCCCAACACGGGGCTCCATCCCAGGACCCTGAGATCATGACCCGAGCTGAAGACAGATACTCAACCATCTGAGCCACCCAGGTGCCCCCAGTATTCTCTTTCTGACAGAGATGTCATGACTGGGGACACAGGTGTAAGGGAGCAGTGTTGGAGTGCAGGACTGTTCTGGTCCCATTTTGACCCTCAGTGGCCAAATGATATCCAACAAAATCCTTAGCCAGTATTTCTGCCAAATGATGGGTAGACAGGCTTCTTTGGAGGTCCCTTTCTGCTAATACCACCTATATTTTATTTCCTGCCATACATATTTTTTAATAAATATAAATATTTAATATATATATGTTAAGTTCAGGTCAGACCATTATTTATATATTAGTAAGATTTAAGAACCATATTATTTGTGATAATGAAGTTTCAAATTTCAAAACAAACTTCTTAGGTCCTTCTTGGTCTTCTTACAGTTTAGTAAGTCACCTTCTGACACCTTTTCCTGAGGCTCCAACCTTATTTTTAATTACAAAGGAAGTGGCAATTTACAGGGCCAAACATCAGAAAATAATATAAATGCTAAAGAGCAAAAAGGGGGGGTGAGGAAGGAAACCAGGGTCAAGACAGTATGCAATTTCTTTTCTTAAGCAACATGGTGGTGTTTAGTCAATTACGGAGCAGTTGATACACTCACTGTGTGTGCAGAAGAGGAGGTGGTATGTTTCTAAAGGAGGGTCTGAGAGAGGATTAAAGGTCAGATGTCAGCCATTTGGCTGTGGTTTTTATGTGCCTTTTACATTCATGGCTCTCCCATAAAACTAAAATGTAACAAGTCAAATAAGTGTTGCTAACACAGGATATTGACGTTGTAATAACATAGCAGCACTGTGAAGAACCCTTGGAGAAATTCAGAACTTATTTCACACATTCCTTTCTTAAATAAGACTGAGCTCTTTTTTTTTTTTTTTTTTATCCTTTTAAGAAAGGTTTCACTTAGAAACGATTAGGACTTTTTTTAAAATTTATTTACGGAGACACGTAGTTAAATAGATACGACTAAACTAAGTTTTCATGAAATTGCTAAAAATAATATATTCGAGATAGAAAACTATCCTCCAATTCTTTTGGTCTGCAAAAGCATTGCACTGGAACAGAACTATGTAGCTGAGCATGCCGTAATCTTAATTTCATGTCTTGAGTTATTGTAATAAAAGATTAGATACTGATATTCACACATTTAAAAAATCAACGTAAGACCTTTGCTGGGGTAACTCCTGTGCTGGGGAAAGGCAACGTGGCAGGGCGCACTTTCAGAGCCCAGAGAAGTGGCTTGTGGTGTGTTGCTACAAATGTGACGTCTTCATAGTCTCCCTGGTTCCTAAGGACCATGCCCATAAATTAGGGGTAAACAAACATCACTAAGAACAGAAGTCCTGTTCAAAAGTTACTTGATCGTACCCTTCTAGCCCTAAGATCCAGTGAATGTGTCAACTCATGGCTAAAATGCACTGAAACTAACTTCCAAGGTCCTGAAAGGCAACAAAACCAACCCAAGAAACAAAAAACAAGCCAGCCCATGGCACGCTCAGGAGTCCTCACTGATTGGTCTCTTTCCCACTTCCAACTATGCTCTGGTGTCTGTATCTTTCCCATTCTTCCACTCCCACTCCCTGGCTCCCCAGTCCACAGGCTTGTCAGCTAACACCAGGAGACTAATAGCTGTCCTTCTTGCCTCCAGGCATCCCTCCCTCTCCACGTAGCGCTCACTCTTCCTAAAAACAACTGATGTCATCATTCCCCCATTCTGTCAAGTCTTATGTCATAAAGTTCAAATCTGGTCTGGCACTTAAGACGCTCCATAATCCAGCCTCATTTGTCCATTTCAGAAATATGGCTCTCTATTCCGTCAGCTACAGAAATTCTTGGCTCCAAACAAATGATATTATTCATCAGCCCTGAATCAGAACCACAGTGTTGCTGCGGTCTTTTGTATGTCCTTCTCGTTCTCCCTCGTGTGCAATGGATCCGCTAGGTCCTCTCCAACCATCTCAGTCTTATCCATCCTTTAATGTCAGGTTCTAATCTTACCACTGCTATGAGGTTCTCTTCCTCTTGCCTCTGAATTCCATCAGTAAACCGATCTTTATTATTCATCTTGCCTTTTACATTTACTCTTTTTGTTAATAGGTCCTGCAAGGCAACAAAACCAAACAAAACCAAACCCAAACCAAAACCAAACAAAATAAAGTAAAAGTACTTTCCACAGACTCCTGTTTCTTCCTTCCGTTAGGCCATAAGGTCCTTGAAGAATGGTCCCTAAACCTCTCCTTTCTCTGTCTCTTGCTTACTTACTTACCAAAGCCTGAGTCCACGATATAAAAACAACTATGAAATGTGTCCATACTCCCTTAGGTTACGTTTACATTTAAAATCAAATGGTCCATCAATTGGAGTATTCCTTATTCCTTGACCAGGGTTGTCATCACGTGAAATATACTCATTTGGTGAAGTGTGAAATGTGTGGAAATTCAAATATACTTGCATTATCCATTCTTAGAAATCAACAGTAAGTCCTTACATTTAGAAAGACCAATGAAAACTGATAAGCAAAAGTATTCAAGTGTTCTCTTAATTTCCTTTAAAGATATTACACAAAATTATAATCTTCAGCCATAACATTTATCACAGTTGTTTTCAGTACCAAAGTGTGACTTTTTCTTCCCTTGTTCCCCTTTTAGGCAGCATTAATTTTTTTAAAGTGATGATTCTACCATTGTCACAAATTCTTCCTTGGGATTCAAAATTAAAATTTTATATAACCTACAATTTTTTAGAGCACAAACCTCTGGCAAAATGTAAGACAAAGCCTCAATGACTTCAAGAATGACATTGTGAGTACTGGAAACGGTCACAATTTTAGTTAACTGTGATTGTCCTTCGCTACAGTCCATCTTATTTTTAGATTATATTTTTTGACCTGAGAAAGGAAAAAATAGAAAACTATAGTGAGAAATTAGAAAGGTTGAAAATGTAGGTGGCTCTCCTGGCCTTTCCTCAGTGAATTTCTGGTAGTGCACTCAGGGTCTTCAAAATGATGGGGAACATGGTCTTTCTCAGCAGTTTCCATAGCCTCTTTTGGTGCTCCTAGCTGAGATTGTCATGCTTTCTCCAAGCTAAGCAGTGTTTATGCCTCTCGAGGTCCCATACTGAGAGCTGGGGGAAGAAGATGCCTTTGGAATTCTCCCTCCTGTACTGTTTTAGAGAGCACATTTGCCTGATTTTCTGAATGCTTCTTAATTTTCATTGCTTTTGAGTTAGAATATTTTATTTCTTTTAAGATTTTATTTACTTATTTGAGGAGGGGAGAGAGAGCATAAGTGGTGAGAGGGGAGAGGCAGAGGCAGAGGGAGAAGCAGACTACCCACGGAGCAGGGAGCCCATTGTGGTGCTCGATCCCAGGATCCTTGGATCATGACCTGAGCCGAAGGCAGACACTTAACCAACTGAGCCAACAGGTGCCCCTAGAATATTTTAACTAATGATTTTTTTTTAAAGATTTTATCTATTTATTTGACAGAGATAGAGACAGCCAGCAAGAGAGGGAACACAAGCAGGGGGTGTGGGAGAGGAAGAAGCAGGCTCATAGCAGAGGAGCCTGATGTGGGGCTCGATCCCATAACGCCAGGATCACGCCCTGAGCCGAAGGCAGATGCTTAACCACTGTGCCACCCAGGTGCCCCTTAACTAATGAATTTTTAAAATAAATTTCCACTTCACTTGTCTTGGGCACCATCAAGTTCTATTTCTTTGGCATATAAAGCTATGTTTGCAAATTCCTCAGCAGGGGAGTCTTGAGCCCAGCATGGCATACAGCACCTAAGAAAAAGACCTTTTAGCCAAGCACCAAGAGGAACTGGAAATCCAGATGTCAGCCCCATGCAATACACCCCAGAGGAGGGGCTGAAAATGTTAGCTTTCAAACAAAGGGACTGACTCCTATAGAGAGAGAGAGTTCCTAAATCATATTATTTATCACCATGCTGTTTTGTCGTCTCAGCCTATTGATAATTTTATCAGCCAGAAGTGCCTAGGGTACTCACCTGGACAATTCTATTTCAGGTGAGTTTCCACAGACAATTCCCCAACTGAAGCCAGTATGGCTAGACCAGTCCCTGAGGTGACCATGACTGCAAAACACACCTAAGCAAAAACCCATCAGGGAGCTTTGAAGAACAAGATTTATTACTCCTAGCTCCTAGAGTGTACACAGCACACTTGTGGACCACACAGTACACTCACAGAGAGAGATGGAGGGAGTGCTGACTGGGGTCTCTGCCTCCCCTGGGGTTGGAGGGTTTTGCAGGTTCACTCTGTTTTGACAAATTTGAAACATAAGAACTGGAATTATGGCATGAAAAGGAACTCACAGAGTCACTCAGGTGGTCAGTTATCTAGGTTAAGGAGGGCTTTGTGAAAGGGGAACTGAGTGGCAGAGGAGGTCTGTTCCTTTTCTGGTTGTTTTGCCAGTGGCCATGCCACAGAGCTGCCAACAGTTATTCAAGATGGAAGTCTTTGAAACGGTTGCCGCGGCAATCAAAACTTAATGTCAGGCACTTACGCTACACATGCTAATTCCTGTCTTCTGCCTTCATGATCTGGAAACATCTTCAGCCATCATCTGTGTTCCCAAAAATCTCCTCCTAAGGAAGGCACAGTAAGATCTTCAAGTCAGTTGTAGAGTTTTAATTTCAAAGCTTGATTTTCTATGGGGCACCTGGGTGTCTCTGTCCATTGAACATCTGACTCTTGATTTCCCTTGGGTCATGATCTCAGGGTTGGGAGATGGAGCCCCTGTGTTGGGTTCCATGCTGAGCAGCCTGAATCCCTGCTTGGGATTCTCTCTCTCCCTCTGTCCCCCCACCCACTCACACATGCTCTCTCTCTCAAAAAATATTAAGGTCTGAATCTTAAAAAAAAAAAAAAAAAAAAAAAAAAAAAAAGCTTGATTTTTCTAGGGAGTGGTTATGCACACAAAACCAGTGCTTCATATTTAAGAAGTATTTGTTCTAGATAACTTTTTGGAAACTATTTAATTTAGGTATAAATTACTTCTAGACTTAGCCATGAAGAACCCTGTCAGTGTTTACTGTGCCAATGATTTCAGTGGGAAACCATCGTTCTTCTGTTAGCTGTCTTGATCCTATAATCTGCTTGCATAAATCAAATCTAGTAAGTGGATCTCCAGTAGGCTAACTCAAAGTAGTTTCACTGGCCCTAAAAATGACTTCACAGAAAAAAAAGGGTGTATATGAGTTATCTCCCCTGCTGGGGAGTCAGAGAGCCTATTTGTTTATTAAAGTCATGAGAAGTCCAGGGCTGCAGAAATGTGACTAGCTTTACGTGACGATACTTCCCAAACATATTTGGCCATGAGACTGGAAAATTGGTTTCTAGTTAGCATCTGGCAGAATTGATATTTCCCAGAACACACTTTGGGAAACAGTGGGTTAAGTATCTTGTCTTAAAAAAAGAGAGAGAGAGAGAGAGACTTGAATTTTTTTTTCAATATGAAGTATAACGGAAATAAACAGCATTTCACTTTTATTCTACAATAATTTACCATTGTCTAGCTAGTCACAGGTTGCTCCCCCGTATCTGTAAAGGCCTGCTCTTGGGTACTTTAAGTATACTTCTCTCTTTTTAGTCTTCTTTAGAGGGATGTGTGTTCAAAGGTGACTGGGGATTCCATGCACTGTCGGAAAGTGAGAAGGGAGACATATCACATGGGTTTCTCCACACACATATCCTCTGTTCCATTTCAACTTTTTCTCTCCCTCCTTACTTTAGTTTTCTATTGAATCTATAATTATACTGGATTCTTTACAGAGATAGTAGGTGTCTTGATGCTGAGTCAACAGGACATAGGCTGGAAAAACTCAAACTATCAACAGAATTTCCAACAAGATGATTGAAGCTACACTCTATTAAATATTTAAGGTCCAGAACAGTGGATTAAAAAATAACTTTCTTACATAGAAACTGCAGGGAAGGAATTTTGAATCAATAAGGCAAAAAAAAAAAAAAAAAAAAGCATTGAAAGCAAAAACCAAAGACTCAGAGGTGCTTTCTTCATTAATGTGTTCTGACACTGTAATAACTTCTGGTTACATAAGCCATAGGGCAAAAAGCAGAAAAAATTATTGGTCTGAGTGTCTTAAAAATACTAAATTAACAGTGGAAACTCTTTGTCCTCTGACGGGAGTGCAGAAGACTCAGGGGAAGCAGGAGCTAAGTAATGCTTTTAGAGCAGAGGGCTAGAAATCCCATGACCTGTGATTTCATTATATCACTAATGCCAACTTGTAGCCAGAAGATGGCGGGTCCTTCCTCTGCAACGTGAAAACCCATCATCCCCTGGTTTACTCGAATTCTTAATGAACTTCCCAATTCTCCAGTCAGTAACTTTTGCAACATTAAGTTTTGCTTTGAGAGGGTTAATGGTCTCCATAACTCATGACCCCAGTGCTCCACTGATTCAGTGTATCATAGCTGCAGATGGGGTCAGGTTAAGAGTTAAAAGTAAAAACCCAAATCTGACCCCCCACCCGTACACACACTCCAGTGGAGTCCCTGTCAGGTCTGCTCTGGATATTTCTGGGAGTCTGAGGAGCCGCCTTATGCGTGCCCCTCTAGCAGGGCATTCTTTATTATGGTCTTCTACTCCGCCCCAAAATGCCACTCTACCGCCAGGGCTGATAGTGTCTTTGGTGCTCCTGGAAACAGGCCCTGGGGCACCCAATGCTGCCACCCGCTGCAGGGTACCAGGACGTGCTATAGTCCCCACAGAGATGGGGAGATCAGCCTACCCCTACACCATGTCACCCGTGGTCACCGCAAGTCCCTTTATCCACCCCTCTCATGATCTCACAGAGACCTTCCTACTTCTTCAGTTTTACCCCAACACCTCAGTCCCTGTACCCCGAACCACAGGGAGGTTAAGGGAAATTTCTACCACATAAAGACTCTAGTAATACCTCCACCCTCCCCTCAGGCCAAATAAACCCACATGCAAATCACCTTGTGCCCACCAACTCCCAACTCTTTGTGCCACCAACTTGAAGCCTGAGCATGAATGATATTCACTTTAACCACATTTCCCTGAAAAGGTAGGCACTTCCGCCAGAGATGGACCTGCCCTTTAGTGGAGGGCTCCAAACAGATCAAGGCCTCACTCTCAACCAGGACTTAGAAAATTTGGTGCACGTTCAGAGAGATGTCAAAGAATGATTAAATATTTAAAGCACTGAGAATAATGGAAGAAAGCAAAAGGCGCTGGAGACCCTGGCAGCATCCCACAGGAGAAACAGCCTGGGTTTTAGAATCAGAGAGACCTGCATAGAAATCCCAGCTTTGTTTAGTAACCGTGACCATGAACATTTGCTTAGCTTTTCTGAGTCCCAGTGTCCTCACCTCTGAAATAGAAATTCCACGTAGCCTACAGATGATCTATATTGTCTAATATCTAATAAAAATATGAGAAACATAATGGGAATGAAAAACTTTGTGAAATAGAATTTCTATTTCTTATTGCTCACGCTTAAGGGAATGTTGGCCCCAAAAGTTTGGAACACTTGGGAACTAAAACTCTTGCATTACAGAAATAATAGAAACGATGCCACCCCCTTCAAACATAAGCCTGCCACTAGGTAGGAACTCTTGAACCAAAAAAATCTCATAGGGTCTTGAAATACAGAAATATTAAGACTGGCACATCAGCTGCCCTATATCAGACAGTTCCTTCCCTCCACCCTCCAGTTTTCTCACGATGTAAATCCATAATTTTCATGAATTGGGAATATATAATGATTCTGCGTTTTAAGGTTAATACATGCTAATTTAAGACAAGCAAGCAAATTCAATTTAAGATTAGCAAATAAGGTTTTACATTAACAAGTGTTCCTTTTTATATCTGAATTGAATTTTACCTTATTTTCGCCACTATAGGACGGAGGAAGAAAGAAAAAAATATATATATATATATCACAGTTTACATTAAAATAGGAAGAAAATCCCACTGCAGTTAATAGATATTTTTCTTGAGCTTCCGTTTAAAGTAAATGGCTTTGTTGTACCAAGAGTATTTTTGATTTGCAAGGTATACCTTGTATTTGGAGGACCACAAAAAGGACAAGAAACTCTTAAAGATGAAGCGGCGTTCTTGTTATATAAATAAATTTTTGTTTGAAATATTTCCAGGAAGTTGTAATAAATAGGAATGTCATTATGTTGTATGTAAAGAAATAAATTCTATTGAATGAATATATTGGAAACTAGCAAATCGTGCTGAGCGATACGCTAAGAGTTAATAGGATGTATCTTAGTGCTTGTCTTAAGAGGTGCCTGCTGACCGAATGGGTCAGTTACACATCCAGCAGGGGCCTCCAATACTTCTCCCTTTATTCTGGAAGAATCAATGGAAACAATGTACCATAAGGAACGTAAACACCGCATGCAATCCTATGCACACTCTGTACACTTACTACTTAAAACTGGAGATCATAAAGGAGATGTCTAAGCCAGGATGTATTTGCCAGGCATAAATAAACATGATTTAAGATATAAACGGCTTTGATTCAACTGTAAGCCCTAGATTTTATAAAATTTTCTCCCCACAAAGGAGAGTTTCATGAAGCTAATCTGTTTCAGACAGAAGTTTTGAGAAACAAGTGGGTTTTTTTTTTCCCTAAGATCATCAAAAATTTTATGCGTATGATATAAATTTTAAATTTGAAAATTGAAAGAGTTCCCAATCCATAAAATGCCCATGGAATTTCCAGAAACACTTTTTAAATTTCTCCAGTATAAATTGAATACGTATTTATGCACTTCTCAATGGATTATTCTCCCTTGTTAACTAGACTGAGAAAAGGCAATAAAATATTCAGCTGCCTAGTGCCGTCTTTCTGATAAAGAATTCAGCTGTAACAGCTATTCAACCAGCAAATGTCTTATTCAGGGATGACCCTAGAAATTCGCATCCCACTCATCTTTGATAAAAATGTCCCTACTGAAGAACTGCAAATGAATGAAAACTGAAACATATCAAATTTGTCTAAATAATCAAAGGGCACATTTGCCTTGTTTTTTTCAGAAGAGAGTTTATATTAACCAAGTCACTTTGTTCTGCCTGTACTTTGCATTTTCTCAGGTCACAAGGATTTCCCTTTCGGAAATTATATTAATTTAGAGCAACAGAGTCCTGAAGAGTGCTGTGTGAAGACACTAGACAAATCTAGCAGTATTCTCTAACGATTTGAAAAAGCCCATGCAGCAGCGAAAGGGAACTCTTAGCCCTTACTGGTCATTTTGTATACATTAATAATATTATTATTTATTTATTTATTTGAGATAGAGTGAGAGAGAGAGAGAGACAGAGAGAGCAGGAGCGGGGGGGCAGGCAGAGAGACGGAGAGGGAGAAGCAGGCTCTCCACTGAGCAAGAAGCCCGATGCAGGGCTCAATCTCAGGACCCTGGGATCATGACCTGAGCTGAAGGCAGATGCTTAACCGACTGAGCCACCCAGGTGCCCCCAGAGAGTCTTGGTATGTCCCAAGGCACGTGCATTCTGAAGGCCAGGGCTGTGTGTGTGTGTGTCCATGTGGTGTGTGTGTGTGTGTGTGTGCATGTATATGCACGTACTCACATATGCATTTCTGTGAGCACATGTCAGAGAAACATTTAAATGCACCCTGGCCATTTCCCATTACCCGGGGTTCCAGAACAAGGTCAGCCTACCAAGGACCCCTCAACTGGATCAAAACCAATGAGAATGGGGACACCTGGGTGGCGCAGTCATTAAGCGTCTGCCTTCGGCTCAGGGCATGATCCCAGAGTTCTGGGATCAAGCCCCGCATCAGGCTTCTCCGCTGGGAGCCTGCTTCTTCCTCTCCCACTCCCCCTGCTTGTGTTCCCTCTCTCGCTGACTGTCTCTCTCTGTGTCAAATAAATAAATAAAATCTTTTAAAAAAAATGAGAATGCTAAGCCCAGTAAAACAACTCCTGACCAGTAATGGACAGGGACCTTTATCATGTTCTACTTCTAACATCATTTATCAGGACATGATACCAAGAAAAGTGGCATGAAGAAGGGGTGCTCAGACCTCCCAGCCTTTCCATATAGGCCACTTCCCACATGCTCTGTGTCTGGTGGTGGATGGGCAAGATAAGTAAGGGAGTTGAGACCACATTTTCTGCTTTTCTTATCTTCCCTCACCACCTTCATCCATTTCCAAACCAACGGGGTCGTTATATGCTTATCACTAAAAGTAGAGTTCAGGAATGTAATTGGAAATGTGGAAGTGGATTCATTCATTCTGTCATCAATTATTCTGGAGTTCTGCTGTGTCCTAGGCCTTATTCTGGAGTAGGACTGCAATGAAGAAGAAAACAGACCAGGTTTCTGCTTATACAGAACTTCCATTCTAATAAGGAGGGAGTGACATGGCCGGAAGCAAACAGCAAACAAGCACATAAAAAAATGAACAAGCAATGATATTTACAAGGGAAAAGATGCTCCAAAAAAAAAAAAAAAAGGCAGAATGATACAGTAGACATCAGGGCTGTTAGGGTGGGCGCTAACGTAGGGGGAAGGTTGTGTGTGATGTCACTGAGAAATAGACACTCGGACTGACACCAGACTGACGTGAAGGAGCCAGGCCGCTCGGAGCACAGCACTGGCTGCTTAAGAAAGAACAAGTTCGTGGTGGAATCATGTGTTCAAAAAGAGACAGCAGGCCTGGGTGGCTGAACCACGGTGAGTGATGGGCAGAGCAGTACAAGAAGAGGTCGAGGAAGTAAGACATATCAGGGCAGGCCAGGCTTTGTAACCTCAGAAATAATTTGGGATTTTATTCTAAGTGCAATAGGAATCCAGTGGAGGATTTAGAACAGTTGTGACGTACTCAGATCTAACTTTTCAAAAGATTACTCCGGCTGCTACCTGGAGTCTGATTTGGGCTCAGAGATATGCGTGGGACATGCTCCCGCAGTGGTCAAGCTGGCTCGAACTAAAGCCACCATTAGAAATAAGAGTCGGGGGTTTCAGAACAAGTTTGGCAGGTGGTGCTGAAGAATTGGAAGACCAGGAGTGAATGGCCAAAAGAATCAAGGATAGCTTTGGGGGACTGGACTGAGAAACTGGGTGGAGTGTTAGGACAACGACTGCAATGTGCAGCCAGCAGACCTGGGAGAGGTGGAAGGCGAGAGCTGTGTGTGGCTGCGTCAAGTCTGAGACAATGAATACACTTGCGAGTGAAAACTTCAAGAAGTCAGGCAAGATAGTTCAGAGGCATAAACACACAAATGGTTTCAGTGACCAGCATTGTGATCTTTGGACCAGTAGTAACGGAGGGTGCAGAGATAAATGACTCCATTCCCTTGCTTGAGGAACCATCAGAGCCTTGAAGCAATGGTCACATTCCAGTTGAATATATTATAGGTGAGATCTTTGGCAATTGTTCTAATAGGTCCCCAAGAAAAGCACTTTAGAAACGTTAAAAGGGAGTGACTAATTCTGACTCATGTCACCTTTGATATCCCACTGCTGAGTTATTCTGCTCTTCCATAAAACTTCTCTATCTTCCCACTTCACTTCCTTCGGGAGAGTCTATTACTCTTCCAGGCCCATCACTCTCTAAAGCTACCAGGGGAAACTGCAATTATTTCTCCACGGCTAATCCCTTAATGCCATCAACATTTTACGGAGTTAAAGATCGTCCGTGATGGTGTTGTTAAACTGGGCTGCTTCTGTAGACTTCCAGGTTTCATATTCTAGGGACTTCGAAAGGCTTTTACAGGTTAAATAGGAGATCACGGGCTTAAATCAATTCTAGCACTTTTTAGCACAATATTTATACTATTCTGTTTGAACTGTGTCAAGAACCATATGATCGGTGGTACTTAAACTCTCAGAGCACCCTGCAGTTCCTGATGTAACATTTTCATACATAATTTCCTTATTGACTAGATGGTTTATAAGTATTCGGAAAAGTGAGTGGGTGGTGAAACCAATGACCAAAAAAAAAAAAAAAAGTTTATTTTAGTGCAAAACAATTTTCAATTCATTTTGCTTTTCTTAATGCAAGGTTTTAATGTGCCTTAATATGTTTTTAACTATAGTCATTAAGCCTTTAAAGTCAAGAATCTGTGAATTAACTACTAAAAATTTACATTATAAGTGGGATAGGCTTTAGAAGAGCCACAATAAGGTTATGACCAAATAACACACACACACACACACACACACACACACACACACACACAAATTGTGCTGTGAATGGTATTTCTTTGTAAATGATAAACCCAAAGAAACATGTCTCACACATAAATAAGTATAGAATCCAATAAAAAATATGGTTTTTAGGGAAATATGGTCTTTATCAAGAGAAAACCGCATATTTTAAACACTCAGCACTACTCCAAAGCTCCCTGCTCACATGATGTCCTGTGCCCTGCCCCCTTCTCAAAAAGCAGCTCCCTATTAGGGTATAGAATATCAGGGCTGCAAAGAACCTTAGAGATCATCAGAGCTGGCCAACACATTACTTGTATGCATACAGGTAGGTTATACATACACATATTCTGAGCCCCAAGAAGCTTGGTGATGTATGCATGGACATATCACTGGGACAAGAATTCTTCAAGTTCCCAGCCATAGGCCACTGAAACAAAGCCTTGAGCTTTCCATCAATCCATATTTTATTCTCCTTCATAGAGTTGATCTACAGGTAGAGAAAATAATTTTATTAAATGAATCTACCCTGAGATATGAATCCCCTTCTTCTAACCCTTACCAGAATTATTTACTGAATTATTATTCAGTTATTATTAAATTTATTATCAATTATTATTTAAATTGTCATTAAAGAATTACTTACTACTGCAAATACATTTGTAAGTGGTGGTATTTCCGCAATGAGACAGTTTAGGGGCAGGGGGTCTTTTCCAGAACAATTGAGACCACATACTTACCATCAGTGCATGTTCAAGACCATTGCAGCTGAAAGGAAAGCAAGGAGCAAGCTCCCCTCACTCTCCCCTGTAGAAGGAAGTACTGGGCCAAGCTTTGTCTCTGACCCTCTTCCCCTTCCCCCACTATTTGTTGTTGGTTGCTTGCTGGGCCCTGATGCCCTAGTCTAATTCTTGCCCCTCAGTGATGGTGACAATCACTCCTTAGAGGTAAAGGACTTTGCGCATCAGGCTGGCCCTGTAACCCATCCCTACCTGACCCGTCCCTCAAAAATGTCAAGGATGCGGAGAATCCTGGATGCCTGTGCCCTAGGACACAGACCCAGGTATACCCAGGAGGTTCCCAGGACAGTTTACGGCTTCACTCAGTTAACCACCCCTGCACCCCATTTCTCTAGTTCACCTCTCTCTTTAGGAAAAAGAAAATGACAATAGCAATTTTGACAATCCCGTACTTCCCTATAAGAAGTGCCCCTCCGACTCCCTTTCTTGCTTGCTTGGAAAGAGTGCTGCTGTGGCTCACTGGGTGAGCTTGACCCCAAGGCTGTACTTCCTCAGGGGACTCCTCCAGGTGAGTCCAAGAAAATTCCATTCAAGGGAAGCTACCCTCTGCCCCAGCCTCATCCTGTGGAGGAACATGGGCTCTGCCTCTGAGGAGCTAGGGGATAATATTCAATTCTGAAAGGCAAATATGGAGGACTATTTTCTTCGCCTCTAGCAGAAAAGGGCTTCACTCTTCATTATTCCTCAGAGTCTGGTAGCCAGCTCAGAAAACAGAGGCATCTGCTCCCATTTAAAAAAAAAAAAAAGTTAAAGCGTATTAGATTCAGCTTTGGAAAAAAAAAAAAGGAACTTTAAATTTGGAGGAAAACCTTTGTTTAATCACATAAAGTCTATGTCACAAGCTGAAAAATGCCAGGAAATTCCAAGCTAAAGGCAGATACTTCATCTATAACTCATGCCATGGGGCTTATTTTTATTCTTTCTTATGCCTGCAAACAGAGAATGAAGGATTAGAAAAACTGAGTTGTGTGTGTCTTGTTTTTGGTTTGGTTTTGTTTTGGTTTGGTTTTTTGGTCTTGTCAGTTCATGTCATAAACTTGGCATTACTCTGTGTTTTTTTAAATTTAATAAGAATATGAGATTATACTGATCCTGTTCTCCAATTTCTTGTTAGTGCTGAACAAGCACTTTTGGCACTCGCAACTCGAATTACTGCCATGTTGCTCTGTGCTTCAGTATGTTTGGCTATGAACTCAAGTGTCTTGACCTACCATCTATCTTTAAGGCTTGAGAAAGAAATCATTTTAGCATTCCTGCTCTTAGCTCATATATATATAAATCTATGATCTATGACATGCCTGCAGCTCTGAAGTTAGCATAAAACTACGAAGAACAAAAAGAGCAGAGGGGATGGGGTGGGGGTGGAAGGGTGGAAAAAAAAAAAACACGACAAAGACCCCAAAGACCCATGGGTTCTGGATCTTATAAAAGGGGATACAGAATGTATGTAACTCCAAAAATATGTACGTCTTTCTCTTTTAAATGTGGAAAGTGTTCATTTTTCAATCTGAGTGCCCTGAATCTTTGTATTGGTTTAAGAGTTGTGTGGTACATAAGGAAAACGTGGAGCCCGCCACAAATAGTGCAGTTCACCTTTCCAAGGATTTGAAAGCTTGATCAATGCAAATGTCTGGGCATAAAGAAGAAAAATGAAATATTAACACCAAGTATAGCCTAGTGGCATAATCATGATTATGATTGTCTAACATTATAACAGAAGAACAAAGCATGCCAAGGAACAGGGATAGGAATAGGGCTTTAGCAAAGAATGCCTGTAATAGGTTAAACTTTAGGATCAGTTCTCAATGAGTAAGTATTTATTGAGGACCAACTGCATGGTTCACTTACTAGAAATGTCAACTGTGGAAACTACTGTCAATTAGCTTCTAATCTGGTTTCAATACGACAGTATGGCGTATAGGATTTAGGATAGTGTACAACCAGGATTTAAAACTTCATGGCCTGGGTGGCAGTCAGGTAAGCTTCTGCCCCCTGCTCAGGTCATAATCCCAGGGTCCTGGGATCGGGGGCTCCTTGCTCAGCAGGGAGTCTGCTGCTCCCTCTGCCTCTGCCCTTTCTTCTGCTCATGCTCTCTCTCAAATAAATAAATAAAATAAAATAAAATAAAATAAAATAAAATAAAATAAAATAAAATAAAATAAACCTTCACATACAAGGATTGATTGTGAGAACCCAGCAACCACTCCTGCAGTGGGTGAATCCATGACTCTAGAGTCTTACAGCCTCGGGGTGAAATCCTACTTTAATTCATTCTTTTACCAGTTTATTGAGTGCTCACCCTGCAGCTGTGTCTGTGGCGGCACTGGCAGTGCAGCAGTGAGAGAGAAAGAGATACCATCCCTACCCTCCCAGAGCTTAGAGGACAGTCTGCAATGCATGTATCAGTATCGCACAAACGCAAAATCCCAAATTGTTATAAACGCTGAGGGGAAAGTATCAGGTGACCAAGGGAGTATCAGGAGGTCCCAGTTTAGGCCAGGGAGTTAGACAAAACATCTCTAAGCATCTGTCAGGCAGAAGCCTGGGAGCGTATCAGCCTGCGAGATGCTCACGGGGAGGAGTGATGAACACAAAGAACAGCAAGCCCCGCCCCCTCCCCTCCCCCCCAAAGAGTGCAGCACTTGGGATTGAAATGATCTTGTCCATTACTATCGACCACAGATTTATATTAGAAAATAAATATTTACAGAACATCTTTACAGAAAGAGCAGAATATCCCAGGAAAACTTACTGAGACTATACCGAAGGTCAGTCAATGCCTACTGACATAATAGGGAAAAACTGATTAAAACGTAAGGTGCCGTAAGGAGGAAACAAAACCTGGAGAATAACGGGAAGACGTGATGTCTGCAGTGGGAGATAATTCATGGTGGGGCCCTTAGGGGTCAGCACTTCTTTTTTTAACTTCAACAAAGTATTACATTTATGAAGCAAGACATTTAGAAGTTCATATACAAACTGGCTTGTTTGTTTTGGATCATTCAGTGTCTGAGAGTGAATTATTCATTCAAGCATTAATAAATTAGAATTTTTCTATTTGGCGGTTGGCAAAATTTACTTAAGGAAATAAAAGAGATATCCACCAAGTTTGGACTAGCTTATGCACTTTTCTTTCAGCTGGCTCAAATCTCAAATATCCGAGTGTAGAAGGTTCAAGTTATTTATTAATGTGTATCTCTTACCCTACTGATTTATAGTACATGTGAAAACAAATCCTGAGATTGGTCGGAACTCAAGTATGAAAAGAGCAAGAATTTACCTGCACATTATTTAGCCCAATGATAAAACTGACTTTGGTAGGAAAGAGAATCTGCTATAAGAATCAAAGCCAATGGAATGTTTCTCTATCATGAAATAATTTTTAATGACACCCCATTCCCTTTCCAAATGTCGCTGCTGTATCTTTTTTCTCCCCCATGGCTTAAACATGCTTTTTCTCTTACATTCTCTACTGCAGTATGTTTTTGGTGACTTCCAACTTCTGAAAACAATTACAGTTTGGGCCTATTCTTATCTCGATTCAATGGGAAAATGTCGTTCTATCAACTACTAGACATAAAAAATAATAGCCCCCAAAAGATGATCTGTAGTCTAAGATCCGTTAGAATTCAACTTTTTCTTAGAAGGAAAACAGAAGACTATTTATTTGACTCCCCCCCCCCTTAAAAAACAACAACATCATGGCTACTTACTTTCATTCGCTTTCCCATTATATTGTTCAAAAATCTCTCCTCGAAAATATGTCTCTGCAATTCATTTTATTCTACTTACGTTGATGAGCTTGATAGGAAGTAAAAGAACCCAGCATGATCTCTCTGTTTACTTACGAATTGCAGAGATCATGCACAACCCTCACAAATTGCACAGCAATCATAGAAATATTTCCTGGGATCTGTCACTACCTATTTTTTCAGCACTCTTGGGTTCTTTTAGGGAGTATTGGTAAATATGCTTGTCCTCCACTTGTAACTTCTAATATTGAGGGAGGAAAAAAGCACAAAATTTAAATCCCAGAATTGCTCTACCTTTCTTATCCAGGTATTATCAGTAGAGTTATTTTTACCCTTGTTCTACCTATAACTTAACAGAAAACCACATCCTTTCTCTTAAATTGGAGCTCATAGAAAGCATTGTTCCAGACCCTGTTCCCTAATACGCTCCTGAAATAGTGGGTCCCTTTTCATTCTTTTCACCTATCTGGCTGCATCTTTGATACATTATTCCTAGAAAACTGATTTAAATTGAAGTTTAATAAAATTATACATTGTTTCTTTGTTAAAAATCTCCTATTCAATACATTTCCTTGAATTTGACCTTGGGTTTGAATTAATCTTCCATTGTAGCTCTCATTCATCAACTAAACCCAGTTTTCTCAATTTACCTTTTGCTCATCTCCTGTCCTCCAATTGCCCCAACATTCCTTTGCTTCTCTAGCTACCAGTAGAAGTTGTATACTGTGAGATTTCAAATCCAGCAACATATCGTCATCAGGCAATACAGGCCTGCTTACTGCCTACTGGGTGCCAGGCGCTCTGTTAGATTCTGTGGGGTGTAAAATGCATACGTCAGACACACTCTTTACCCTCAGGATCCAAAGTCTGCTTGGACACAAAGCAATGGAAAAACAATTTGGACCTCAAGTCGCACGAAGTAAAGTAAAGAGAATTCAGAGAAAATTGAGGTAATTGAGGCTGAAACACACAGGAAGGCTTCAAAGGCTGGGCCAGATTTTATATGTAAAGAAGAAGATGGTAATCGGCTTGTGGAGCAAACTATTTCTGTTGAGTGGCATGCAGAGCCAGAGGGTCCCAATATGCATTATGCATCGAGCTTTGTGATGCATTTGTTAGGCTTGGGGGAATCCCTTCCTGAACATTAGGCAGCAACGATTCTGCCTAATCAGGTTTTGTTGGAACAGTAACTGGAACAGCAAAAGCTGAGCAAGAGTGTAGTAACATTCATGTAAACTTTCTATTTTACTCTACTTTATAGATTTTTCAAAGCATTCCACATTTGTGATCTCATTTGACTCTGTAAAGTAGATAGGAACCATATCTCTCATTTTAAAAATTAAAAAAAAAAAAAAGTCTCTGTAAGGAACTTCCCTGGTGCCTTCTGGCATTAGATACAGAACTGTAGTGAAATCACAGGCCTTGTGATCCCTAGCTCAGAGCATTTCCCACTACAGCAAATGCAATAAAAAAAATCCTGTTTCAAGAATTATATAGTAATGATTTTCCATGGATATGTTCCACAGAAGTAAGGCTAACAGAAAAGAATAAGTATATTTATGAGATCTATCTATAAAATTTCTAATTACTGATTACAGGGGGAAAAAAACCCAAACTCAGCTGAAAGTAAGACATATAATTCTTTTAGTTTGCATAATAATTTTTAAACTACTTACATATTTATCTAAAAAGAGTTTTAACTAATTTTTTTATTTCAAATCTAGCTTATTTATGACCATTCATATATTACAATCCTAAAGATGAACAGAAATTTTTTCATTGCTCTCCAAAACCAGAGTTCAGGGTCAGCTTATGACCGTGGATTTTAAGATGTGATTCGACCTGAAGGCCATTTGAATTCTTTACCTAGCCTTTGGCTTTCCCCGGATGGCGAATTAGTATTAATTAGATAGCACTTTCTTAAAATAACACAAATACTCATTTGTTCTATTCTTTGATTAAAATGCAAACATTTTAATTGCCCACATATTCGAAAATCCTAAGAATCTTGTTCATAGAATCTGAAGCATATTTCCTTCATTTATGGTCTAAAGAACTCAATAAAGTATTATGGAATGTGAGCAACCACTATAGTTTTTGTTATTGTTTGTTATTTACAGTGTGAATATATTACAATCATAGTGACCATTGATTAAGCCCTAACCTTGAGCCAGAAATTGTGCTACTATTACAGATATTATCTCATTAATTACCTCAAGAACTTTATTAGGGGAATATCATTACTTACATTTTATACATTAAAAAAATTGGGTTTTGGCAATACCTGAGCATGGAAAGATCATTTACTGTGGTCATTCCATTACTGGGATACTTCTACAAAACGGAAAATGTAAACATAACTGTTGTTACGTTGTTTTGCCTTCTCCGTTACCCTAAACAAAAATGTATTGAGTTAGCTCTTTTCCTCCTGCTAACAGAGAGAGGTGGTGCTATATAAAGCAGAGAGCATGTATTCAAATGAATGCAGAGTTGTTTTCATGGCTACTCACCCATCCCCATGAATTCCACTCACCTGGGGCTCCTCCCAGAAGACATGGAAGGACCATGCAGGTGCCTGCTGTGTGGGTGACATTTTTCTAGAGATAATGTAAAGCCCAAATGGACATTATTCACTTATCTGTATCCTTAACTGGGTAACTATCATTAATTATATGCCGGTAGAAAAGTGCTGAGAACAGTACACCCCGCCTCTACGCCACCTTACTGAGCTCTTCCTCCACTGCCCCCCATCCTGAGACATCTACTTCCTTAGGCTGCAGCATGGAATCAAAACAACAGCCTTGGGCGCCTGGGTGGCACAGCAATTAAGTGTCTGCCTTCGGCTCAGGGCGTGATCCCGGCGTTCTGGGATCGAGCCCCACATCAGGCTCCTCCTCTGTGAGCCTGCTTCTTCCTCTCCCACTCCCCCTGCTTGTGTTCCCTCTCTCGCTGGCTGTCTCTATCTGCCAAATAAATAAATAAAATCTCAAAAAAAAAAAAAAAAAACAGCCTGTTGGATTTAATCTTTAGTCTTCTAAAAACTGGGAAACTTCAGTTGCCCTCAGCAAACATTTGGCTACTTACTCATCATTTACTGGTATATATTTATTACCTGCTATTACTCTTACCCATCTATCACCTACTATTGATGCACTAACAGGTTTCTGTGACTGGCGATCACATACCATATATCATTACTGGTGATAAGTGTTCTCTTTCCCAAGATTATTTGGATTTTGACAAGGGAAATGCCTTAACTCAAAGTAATGAATATTAAGCATTGATGAAAATATTAGAGGCTACGCATTTGGATGGAAGGCCTCACTAGTTGCCCTCAAATCCTACCCGGAAGCATTGACCTACGAGTTATTCCAGCCTTGATCATACACCTCAACATTCACTGCTATCTTCTCAAGTATGAACTCCTACTTTTATTTTTTTTTTCCATCCAATGTTTTATTTAAATTCTTTTAGTTAACATATGGTGTGGTCATAGTTTCGGGGTAGAATTTAGTGATTCATCACTTGCATATAACGCCCAGTGTTCATTACAACAAGTGCCCTCCTTAATACCTATCACCCATTTACCCCATCTCCCCACCCACTCCCCTCCAACAACCCTCAGTTTGTTCCCTATTGTTAAAAGTCTCCTACAGTTTGCCTCCCTCTCTGCTTTTATCTTATTTTATTTTTCCTTCTCTTCCCTCTGTTCATGTTTTGTTTCTTAAATTCCACATATGAGTGAAATCATATGGTATTTGTCTTTCTCTGACTGACTTATCTTGCTTAACGTAATACACTCTAGTTCCACCCACATTGCTGCAAATGGCTAGATTTCATTCTTTTCTATGGCTGAATAATATTCCATTGTATATACACACATACCACATCTTCTTTATCCATTCATCTGTTGATGGACATTTGGGTTCATTCCATAGTTTGGCTATTGTGGACAGCGCTGCTATAAACATTGGGGTACACGTGCCCCTTCAAATCACTATTTTTGAATCCTTTGGATAGATATCTAGTAGTGCAATTACTGGGTTGTAGGGTAGTTCAGTTCCATTTTCAAATTTTTTGAGGAACCTCCATACTGTTTTCCAGACTGGCTGCACCAGTTTGCATTCCCACCAACAATGTCAGAGGGTTCCCCTTTCTCTGCATCCTTGCCAACATCTGTCTTTTCCTGAGTTGTTCATTTTAGCCATTCTGACTGGCATAAGGTGACACCTCATTGTGGTTTTGATTTGTATTTCCTCGATGCCAAGTGATGTTGAACATTTTTTCATGTGTCTGTTGGTCATCTGTATGTCTTCTTTGGAGAAATGTCTGTTCATGTCTTTTGCCCATTTCTTAACTGGATTTTTTATTTTTTGGATGTTGAGTTTGATAAGTTCTTTATAGATTTTGGATACTAGTTCTTTATCCAACATGTTATCTGCAAATATCTTCTCCCATTCCATTAGTTGCCTTTTAGTTCTGTTGATTGTTTCCTTTGCTGTGCAGAAGTTTTTTAGCTCAATGAAGTCCCAAAAGTTCATTTTTGCTTTTGTTTCCCTTGTCTAGCAAGAAGTTGCTATATCTGAGGTCAAAGAGGTTGCTGCCTGTGTTCTCCTCTAGGACTTTGTTGGATTCTTGTCTCACCTTTAGGTCTTTCATCCATTTTGGACTTATTTTTGTATGGTGTAAGAAGGTGGTCCAGTTTCATTCTTCTGCATGTGGCTGTCCAATTTTCCTAACACCATCTGTTGAGGAGACTGTCTTTTTTTCTCCTGGACACTCTTTTCTGCTTTGTCGAAGATTAGTTGACCATACAGTTATGGGTCCATTTCTGGGCTCCCTATTCTGTTCCAATGATTTATGTGTCTGTTTTTGTGCCAGTACCATACTGTCTTGATCATTATAGCTTTGTAATACATCTTGAAATCTGGAATTGTGATGCCACCAGCTTTGGTTTTCTTTTTCAAAATTCCTTTGGCTAATCAGGGTCTTTTCTGGTTCTATACAAATTTTAGAATTATTTGTTCTAGCTCTGTGAAAAATGCTGGTGTTATTTTGATAGGGATTGCATTGAATGTGTACATTGCTTTGGATAGTACAGACATTTTAACAATATTTGTCTTTGAGCTTGCAAAGTTTTTCCATTTCTTTGTGTCTTCCTCAATTTCTTTCATAAGTGTCCTAGAGTTTTCAGAGTTCAGATCTTTTACCTCTTTGGCTAAGTTTATTCCTAGGTGTCTTATGGTTTTTGGTGCGATCAAAAATGGGATTGATTCTTTGATTTTTCTTTCTGCTGCTTCATTATTGGTGTATAGAAAAGCAACAGACCTCTGTGCATCGATTTTATATCCTGCAATGTTGCTGAATTCCTGTATCTGTTCTAGAAATTTTTTGGTGGAGGCTTTCAAAACTCTGCTTTTAGAACTATTTCCCATACCACCAGAATGTGGTGTATTTAGTTCTGTTCAATTTCAACATGAAAGGTATCTGATTTTTTGGTACCAAGACATGCTGAGAGACAAATTCTGGGAACAGGTCTTCTCCATAGTATGTTACTTATGAAACACCTTTCTGTAAACTGTTCTGGGAGTGAGGGGAGAGAAGTGAAGAACAGGTAAAAAAGTAAGACAGTTACTTCCTTGAAAGGAGCCCATGATGTCGAGTCCACGATGTTGAGGGAGAGCCAGATATTAACACACACTCACTAATACACATAGAAAGTGATAAATAAAGGAGACAATGGGGAATGGTGCTGAGTGTGAATTGGAACTGGAAGTGTCCCACGTCAAAGGTCATATATGGAGTTACTGATCTTCACTCCTTTTTCCCAGGGTGTGGCAGTTGAGTAACATTAATATGCTATTTTCTTGCCTGTCTACTTTTACTAGTCAGCCATCTTCCTCCTAGCCTGCATGACCTTCGGTACCATCTACTATGCAGTGGAGTTACATGGGGTTCTGAAAGGTTTCTAAATGTGAGGCTTATGGATCACATGCCTGAGAGTCACCTAGGACACCCGTTGAAAATATAGCTTTCTCCTACTCCACCCCAAACACATGAATCACTGGGACTCTAAACCAGTGTTTTAACATGTTCTCTAGATGTTTCTAATGAACACAAGAGTTTACAAACTGCACTAAGAACAGCACCAGACTAAAATCACTAAGCCCTCATTTAGTTCGTATCTAAAATTAAGAGTTGGATTAAATCATCTCCAAGTTAACATCCATCACAAATACTTCATGATTCTAGGTTAAACATTCCTATTGTCCTGTGCATTTCCTTTGGATATTTTGTATATTTTTTCTTGGTTTTTTTTCCTCCAGTGTTTAATTCTGTAAAGCTTTTATTCCCTCTCATTTAGGATGTCTCTTAATTTATGATTATGAAAACAACAGAACAATATGGTTTACTTTGGACATTTGGATAACCTTATATGTAACTGATTTAAGGAATAATGGAAGCACACTGGACTCTGATGGAAGCATTACTCCTGAAAAATTCATTTGGTTTAAACCCAAAACAGTAAATTTTCAAATGCGGAACAGAAGAGGAGTTTGTGCTTATGCTCTATTTATTACTAACCCATCCCTCCAGGACTTGTACTTTATTTGCCCTTTGTCTAAAATATGGGTCCTAAGCACATCATTAATAAATAAGAGATGTTTTTAAAGCAGGTATTTTAAGATGTCTCGTCAGAATTAGCTCTGTTCTTGTTAAGCTACAAGACTACACATTCCACCAGACAGGATACTCAATTTAAACAATTAAAGGTTTTCTGAACAAATGTTTATTAATTGAGCCATAGCATTGCAGTGAAGTCCTTTGCACTTCCTCTTGTCAAACCTACTGAGGATGCAAGGCAGAGCTATTTGGCAGGTGGCCACACTGTAAAGCAGCAGGACATATTTGGCAGATTTATAAGTCGCCAGACTTTTGCCATTTGGCTTGCTAGCACACTTTCTATTTTTTTCCTCTTTCCTTTTTTTGTCCTTCACACAAAAATATGTTTTTCCCCTCAGCAGAACTATAATTCATAGATATAATGAGCATCATGTTAATGATCAGTAATTAAATCAAAACATGACTTTACAAAATTTTTGCAAAGTGCACAGAATTCTTTCAGGAGAATTCTCTCAAGATCGCATAGGGTAAGCTTCAACAAGAAGGTGCGAGTATTGATCTACAAATATTAATTATACATGTCCGCATTCTGTGCACAAACCCCATTTACCTCCAAAACATTTCAATGTTACTTTACGTAAATGCAAATTATATAATTATATCTATGAAGCAACCCAAAATTCCTTTTTCTCGAACCTAAAGGAAATCCAAAGTGAGTTTGACCTTTTCCATCCTTAATATATGTCTTGACTGAATATGACTGTATGTTGGATACCAAAACTGATTTCTTAAGCCCTCTGCCTCATATTGAATAACAAACAAAACAAGAAAAACAAGACTCGGACCTGAAACCTGAGCAGGAAGGGCCCCTGCCTTGGGCCCTATATTTTAAAGACTCTGCATAGTACAAACAGAAAACAAAAATGCGTAAAGGAAAACCTGATGCCTCCGTCACTCAGGATGCAGAGCTCAGTTCCAAAACTTGAGCTACACCTGAAACCCTAAACACCTGCTCTCCTGAATACCACTTCAAGCCCCAGGGCAACACTTCATCACATCTTTCGCTCCGTATCCTCAAAGGTCCGTGAAGTGTGCCATGAAAGATACACACTGCTTCAAAGTACAGAGATGATTCGGAGGCAAACACATTTAGTAAGAAAAAAGACAAATGAATTCACTTACCAAATCCTTCCTCTCAGCATAAATGCAATGAACTTTGCATAATGAAATATTATTTCCCAGGAGTGCTGACAGCATCCTTTTGTGCTTCTTTTGTGTCCCAATTTGTGGTTTTAAGGTAATTGCAGATTAGGTTACTATACACAAAAGTTGCGTGTGGTAACATTTGCAATAATTTAACAATATTAAATAATTCCTATTACCCTTAAATGCGTATATACGTGGTCCGATAACATGCCTAAGGCATAATATTGAGTCTTTATATTGGAAACTAGATGGGTACTGAATGCTTGAATATCTTAACAAAAAATATTTAGCAAGTTTCAATTAACTTTTTTAAATGAATTTTTTAAATAAAATGTAAAATAGTTAAATAATTTTATTAATACATTTCATATGTATAAATTTAAAATGTGCATTGCCTTTAATTTTAATTAGATAAACTTAATATTTTAGAAGAAAAATATACTTTCCTAAAATCATATATGAAGACTACTTTTAATACTTTACATTTACTTTCATTTACATCCTGACTACCATGTATTCAAAGTGTACACTTCTAACCCTTTAGATCATTACTGTCAATACACAAAAACAGCTTAAAAATTTTGATTATAGCAATATAATTAGAACAGAAATGTTCTGAAATAAATACTTTATGTACTTATATTATTACCCATCAAAAAACCTGATTCATAAATAAAATACTTAAACATGTGCAAAACTAATTAAATTCAGTTGTCTTTCATATTTTCTCAACTTTCAATATATAAAAATCAGAGCCTTGAACAAATTCTCTTTTGGTATGAAAGTATATTTGAAAAAGTAGGAGGGTTGAACAAATTTAATCAAAAGTATGATACCTCAGATGATATCTTTTAAATATTTAGATATAGAGTGTGTATTTAATATATTATTTTATTCTTGCTCTTACCTCTCCAATATCGGGGAAGGTCTGTCTAACAATGTAAATGTTTACCACCAATGGATATGGAGTCCCAAATCAAGACCATCTTGTATAAGTGGAATGCTTACCCATGTTTATTATTTCATTCAAAGTAAGTGCATATACCACAGTAGCTTAAAAATTAAATCATGGAGAAAAATCACAACATATAGTACTAGTACAATTTATTCCTTTAGTACATGTTTTATGGCAAACACTCATAAACAGTAGACTTGAATTATTCCTAATAGACACAAATACTATTCAAAATCATGAAATTAGCAGAAAGTTGAAGCTTGGGGCATCTGGATGGCTCAGTTGGCTAAGTGTCTGGTACTTGGTTTCGGCTCAGGTCATGATCTTGGGTCATGGGATCGAATACCTGTGCTCAATGCAGAGTCTGCTTCAGATTCTCTCTACCTCTCCCTCCTGCTTGCTCACTCTCTCTCTAACAAATAACAAAATCCCCCCCCCAAAAAAGTTGGGGCTTAAAAATTATTTTCATAGCATTTGTGTCTGAAAGACTCTTCTCAGTTAACCTCAGTTCCATTTTAGAAATCTTGGTATAGGAAAAGTCAGTTAACTGGTAAATAAAACATTTGTTGGCATGTTTAAATTTCATAAGAAACTCTTATTCCTCCATGTTATTATCTGTCTAATTATGCATGGTCATCTTTTCCTCTACCGTCTTTTTCATGGCAGTTATAACTTCCAAGGCATTAGGTTAATAAAAATTGAGACTTTAAAGTCAGATTGGAAAAAGAACCAGAAAACATCACCAAGCTTTTCACCATAGAACAGCATTCTTACAAAGATATCCCATCATTTCCTCAAAAAATGACTGCATTTGCAATGACTTAACAATCCAGTAGTGGATCCCAACAGATATAAACTGATACAGGCACAACAACCTGAATTGGGTAACTTTAAATCAAAGCAATTTTTTTCAGAAATTAAGAATAAATCCTGATAAACCACAAAAGACCCCAAGTAGCTAAAGAAATCTTAAAAAAGAAGAATACAACTGGAGGTATCACAATCCCAGATTTCAAGATAAAACTGCAAGGATGTAGTAATCAAAACAGTATGGTGCTGGCACAAAAATAGACACATAGGTCAATGGAACAGAATAGAGAGCCCAGAAATAAACCCACACTTATACGGTCAATTAATCTTGAACAAAGGGGGCAAGAATATGCAATGGGAAAAAGAAAGTCTCTTCAAGAAATGGTGTTGGGGAAAACCAAACAGCTACATGTAAAAGAATGAAACTGGACCACTTTCTTACACCATGCACAAAAATAAACTCAAATGGATTAAGGACTTAAATGTGAGACCTGAAACCATAAAAATCGTAGAAGAGAGCACAGGCAGGGAATAATTTCTCTGACATCAACCATAGCTATATTTTTCTAGGTATGTCTCCAGAGGCAAAGGAAACGAAAGGGAAAATAAACTATTGGGGTTACATCAAAATAAAAAGCTTCTGCACAATGAAGGAAACAATCAACAAAACTAAAAAGCAGCCTACTGAATGGAAGAAGATATTTGAAAATGACATATCTGATAAAAGGTTAGTATCCAATATATATAAAGAACTTCTTCAAGTCAGCACCAGAAAAACCCAAATAATCCTATTAAAAAATGCGCAGAAGACATAAACAGACATTTTTGCAAAGAAGATATACAGATGGTCAACAGATACATGAAACGATGTTCAACATCGCTTGTCATTGGGGAAATGCAAATCAGAACCACAATGAGATATTACCTCACACCTGTCAGAATGGCTAACATCAAAAACACAAGTATCAACAAGTGTTGGTGAGGATGTGGAGAAAAAGGAACCCTTGTGCACTGCTGGTAGGAATGCAAACCGGTGCAGCCACTGTGGAAATTTTGAAATTCCTCAAAAATTAAAAAACAGAATTATCATGTTATCTGGTATTCCACTACTGGGTATTTACCTGAAAAACACAAAAACTATAATTCAAAAAGATATATGCACCCCTTTGTTTAGTACAGCATTATTTACAATATCCAAGTTATGGAAGCAGCCCAAGTGTTCATTGATAGATGAATGGGTAAAGAGGAAGTGCGATATATATACAGTGAAATATTACTCAGCCATAAAAAAGAATGAAATCTTGCCATTTGCAGTAACATGACTGTATCTAGAGGGTATAATGCTAAGTGAAATAAGTCAGTCAGAGAAAGACAAATACCATATGATTTCAATCATATGTGGAATCAAAAAATGAAGAAAAATGAAATCAACCAGAAAACACTCTTAAATGTAGAGAACAAACTGATGGTTATCAGAGGGGAGGTTGGTAGGGTGACGGGTCAAATAGGTGAAGGGGATTAAAGAGTACATTTGCCATGATGAACACTGAGTAATGTACGGAATTGTTGAATCACTATATTGTACACCCAAAATTAATATAACACTGTATGTTAACTATGCTGGAATTAAAATTTTTAAAAGAATAAAATATGTGAAAAAAATAAATCCTAATAAAAACAGAGATCTCTGAAAGCCATATTTTAATATGAAATCATGAAAATATCTACAGGCTACCTAAGAACAAGTGATGTGATTACTCAACTCTATGAAAGAACACACACACACACACACACACACACACACACACACACACAAAGGTAGTGTACAGTTGGTTATTTGAAAATAATCTACTATGATTATTCACTCAATCCAACAAATTATTTTTTTTTAAGAGAGATTTTAAAATCTTAGACCAAAGTTAGTGTAATATTCCTGGGTTTTACTTTGTTTTGTATATCACTTCAGTTCATAAGAAAGTAAAAGTTTTAAAAGATATTCTCTTCATCTGTTCACAAGTGTACTTTTGTTCTGGCCCCTCTGTTTCAAAACACCCCGTGAATATATCTGACGTAGGTAAGAGGTTGGTGGCTTTATTTTCTTGATTTGCAAACTCTTTCTTTTCTCTAAATCCCAATATGAATCTGTGACAGTTAATTGCCAGAAAATACTCTCATTTTGCTAATAATCAGATTTTACTATCATTGGAAAGAATAGGAAATGATGTGAACTAAAAAGAGATTTTATCTTAAACATTTTGGAAAATAAAAGAAAACTTCAAATGACATCTTCAGAGAGCTGGAAAAATAATGTCATGTGTTCATCTTGGAAATGTTGATAAGTGTTACATTGTTGAATGAGGATCCTTGATATACTTTATAGTCAACAGATAAATAAAGGTACTAGAACTTCTATCATTATCATTATTATTTTAAAAGTCCTCTTCAAATGACGGCATATAATTTCTATGAATCAAGTAAGTTTTTTCAATATTTATGCATACTTAAATGAATTTTCATGCTATCGTTTATTCTTAAATTTGCTTTGAGAGTTGGTAGTGACTGTAATATACCATAATTCATTCATATGAGCATGTAAGTTTAGCTTTATGATGTATACACACGTGAAGAATGCTCTTTGGGAAAGATAAGTAAAAAGAAAACATTTTACTTCACAGTATCAATATTTTTTCTTCAAATATTTCAAATGAGATTACAATTTTTAAAATGATTAGTGTTTTTCTATAAATGTACAATATTTCCTTTCTAAAATGAACACTACTGGAAATCAGTATGAGGATGGAATGATAATGACATGTTTTATAGAACAAGATAATGTACAGAAATTGGCATAACACTGAGAAATTATATTTCTTTGATGGAATCAAAATTAAGCTTTGTCAGGATAGCTTTTATATCTGCATTTATTTCTTCGGTTATATTCAAAGTCACGATCTACCCACATAGCTCTGCTTATACTGCGTTTGCAATCAATAAGCGCTATTCTTTAACTATCAATAGGCAGATTTTGTAGACTTCCACTTTCATTTCATTTCATTTCACCTCCAAGGTTCTTGGTTGTGTTTTTATATTTAACTGAACATACCTAATATGAACACGAATGGTCTGCAAATTATCTGGCCCTGAAGAGACATATTTATGTTAGTTCAACATCAGAGTCTCACCCAGGCTTATTAGATGAAATTACTGTTCATAAAGAACTTATTATGTTTCTGGGTTTTATCCTACATTAGCCTCAAAAAAAGTGAGTAACGCATCAGAAAACAGGGCCTTCAATTTCCAAGTTTGTACTGATACTTATCATTTTAAAACCAATGATTCTATAGGAAAACACTGACCCAGTTTACCTTCAGTGGAAACGCAGTATGGAGGGACTCACCCCATTGACTTGAACCACACCAAAAAATCAGGGAAGATGTTCTATGAAAGAGCCGGATATCTTCACTTAAAAACAATATTGACAAATTGCAAAGTTACACTGGCCTCCTTTTCCTCAAAGCAGTCTTTGAGATTCCTCACCACTCAGACCAGCATCCACTCCCTCCAGGCGCAGCACTCATCCGAAGGCACTGCTACAGGTAGTTGGAGCAAACCTGGCATAGTGGTCACTGCAGGGAAATTACCTTGTCCCTGTGATGTTCCTACGTGCTTCTATGTGCTCTTTGAATGATTTATCCATAATCAAAGACTGGTTTTCTATAAAATAAGAGTGTAGTGACTTTAATAACTAAAAATGTTCTCTGAAGAACGACAGGAGCCATTAACTGGAGACTTGCTATTCAAAGTGTAATCCCCAGGCCAGCGACATTAGCCTCACTCAGGAGCTGTTACAAGTACAGCGTCTCTGGCCCTGTCCTAGATCTGATGAATCCGAATCTGGGCTTAACAGGATCCCGAGACGATTCATTATGAATATTAAAGTTTGAGAAGCACAGAACTGGAGCAGTTTTCTCAAATTATCTGTGGGTTTTATTAGTGATCTCTTTACAATCTATATTTTTGTGAACTATAATAAAAATAAATTACTAGAATAATGAAATAAAAGATACAAAGGCATACAAACTACTAAAACTATGATTTTTTATTGTACACAGACAAAAGAGCATTCTATCACATTTGTAAGGTGTTTGGTGATAACTTTTCATAAATGTGCAATATCAAGATTGTCACCCACTTTACTGAAAATTGTTGTTTCATTATGCAATCATAACCTATAGGAACTCTAGTCTTTCAAGCTTCTAACTTTTATTTTTGCTTCTCAATTTTATGTGCCATTGGAAACAGGTTGCATACTTTCCCTGAATGCATGCAAGTATTAAAATCATTCAAAAAACAGAAACAAATACATTAGAAGGACAAGAAAGTCCAGGAACCAATTCCCATCTTCAAACAGTTTGGGACCAAACCGCTTCTTATTTTGCAGATGCACAAAGAACGTCTTTCATAGTTTAAACCTTCTTGACAGACATTTTCACCCTCTTGCCTCAGCATGTAATAATAGTAGTCGATAATCAATTTCCATATTATCTCATAATAAAGAAAATAACCTCTAATTTAATGCATCAGACTTTACATAATTCATAATTTTTACTATATTGCTGGGGGCACTGCTTAGTGCTGCTGTTTTTTTGTTTTAATAGCAAGGCTTCCTTGTTGAGGAAAGCGGTGCTTTGCTTGCATCCTAACCTGACTTCCTCAACCTAGATAACTACTCCAGAACATTCTTTTGTCATAGCCAGCATCAGAACACATCACACACCATCAGACCATGTTCCTGCACAAAAATTAAACCCCAAACTACATTCGTTGATAGTGTCATCCTTCAGTTTTCTTCCTTTTATACAGTTCAGAGCTAGCATTCCTTGTCAGCTAGGTCAAAAGAAATCATTCTTCCTATACCTCCTCATGTTCATATTGCACATACATGAAAAGAATGTTAATGATATATGTGCATCTGTCAAGTGCCATAAAAAATATCCTGCTAGTTTTGCTTGTTCTTTGATTGGTCTTCTGTAGAACTAACCAGTTCTTGAAAACATCAAACTATCATGTCGTTGGAAACAGATGCATAATCTTCTCCTCTGCAGGCTTTCCAGTATTTCTAGCAAAGCATCTTTGATCCAGCCTTTCACTGGTGCTTCAGCATTGGAAGATGTCTTCTTCTTAACAACCCAAAGTGCTACTTTACAAAAAGACTGATAATTACTAATATTTATATGTGAAATATGAAACTCCTTCTTCTGCTAGCTTTTGAATTTAATAGTCTTACTGGTAGACTCTTCTTTTTTAAACCTGTGGTCAATGATTTCTACATAAATTACTCTTAACTTTTAATGGTATCTTTACTTCACTAGCCAGTACCTCTTAGTTAATAACCAACTGTGATTTTAATACCCGCCATCAATAATGGCTACAAAGTAGAACTTGCTGTATGAATGATCATAATTCCAATACAAGCAGGACAAACTCCTTTGTTCTTTATTTTTTTGGAATCATCGTTACCATCATTAGCATTTTGTTTACTTCTGTATCCATAGTTATTAACCAAAAATAATCCAGTGGAACTTATTTTGCCTGTATTAATTAGAGATGGAAATAAATAATACATGTTATGTCTGTTATTTAATAATATTAAGTTATAAATTTAATTTGATTAAAAAATAATGATTGGGGGAAGGCGCCTGGGTGGCTCAGTCGGTTAAGTGTCCGACTCTATTTTGGCTCAGGTCTTGATCTGAGGGTTGTGAGATGGAGCCCCCCCCATCAGACTCTGTGCTGGGTGTGAAGCCTGCTTGAGATTCTCTCTTTCCCTCTCCTTCTGTCCCTCCCCTCTCTCTCCCTCCTTAAGAAAGAAAAAAAGGATAATGATTGGAAAATTACAAGTTATAAGAATAAACAAATGCTTATGTTTTCTCTTATCTGTACATGTCTGGGTTACAGTTCACCAACCTGAAAATAGCACATGTTGTAAAGTATTCTTACTGTGCGTGATTCTCACGCGCCTCATGCCGCATATGACACCATATGAGTTTGGCAGTGGTCCAACTGGCTTACACTCTGTTCATAGACAAGTCAGGAGCTTGAATATCACAACAATATTAAGTTGCAGTACAAGTTCCGGAATGCTTATTCTGAACTTCTGTATATATCTCATTGCAGAGCATCAGACACACCATTTGCAAGCTGGTACCATTTGGTGGACCACATTTGACTAACACTGGTCTAGTCTGGCTTTCAGTTTTGTTGGATTTATTTCACGAGGGATCTATTGAGCGCTGCGCCCTGCTATGAGTGGAAGGTAGTTAAAGCATGTATGTATACTGGAGATGCTAAAAGTCTACTTAAGGAGACAAAGAATTAGATGGTATTTTTGTATATGTAATCACGTGGGGTTTTACTTAGAGTATCCAGAGATGCCACACAGCTCAAACAGAGGCTCAGGGAAGCGTTCCTAGAGAAGATAATGCCTGAACTACATCTATTAAAAGATGAATGAGTAGCGATAAAACATGGGAAATTTTTGCATGGAGAGAGAACATCTTAAAGAATAGCATGGCCTAAGTATGTGCTGGAGGAAAGGGTAGGAGGAGTGAGGACACAATGAACACTTTGGTGCTTCTGAAGGGTAAAGTATAAGACAGGTCATGACAAAAGAGGGAACTGCAAGGGCGGGAAGTTCACTTTACAAACCAAGGAGCTGGACCCGTGATGTCCCCTGAGAGATAAAGCAAACTGTTTTCTTATGTGTGCTTTGTTTCATTTATGAACATATGGGAGGCAGGCACAAAACCACCCCATTTCATTGATATCCAATCTACTATGCAACCCTCAGCCATTGTGCAGGAGCTTTTTCTTACGGTCTTTAAATGCTTCTGTTTTTCCTGTCACCCTAAAGTCTCCTTTGTAACTATGACCATGAGTCCTTCATTTCTCAAGAACCGATCATCCACTCAGGTGTTATTCCAGAATGTTGCTTCTCTCCTTCAAACTAAGTCCTTCTCTGATCTATTGCTCTATTCATGAGGCCAAGAGGATGAAAAGAACAGGTTACACTGACATTGGATAATTTTATCACACATAGGCAGATAGCATTTAAAAACAAATACAGACAAATTGCAGGATGCTGAAGGAGGGGTTGGGGACAGGGGTGGGGGGATGGACAAAATGGGCAAAGAGGGTTGGGGGATATGGGCTTCCAGTTATGAAATGAATAAGTCATGGAGATGGAAGTATAGGGAATATAGTCAATGATACTGTAAAACGTTGTATGGTGACAGATGGCAGCTACACTTGTGAGCATAGCAGAAGGTGTAGAGTTGTTAAATCACCATGTTGTACACCTAAAACTAACGTAACATTGTGCGTCATCTGTACTCAAATAATTAAACAAACAAACCTTAAAAATATAGAAAAATATAGTAGGGAGATACAAGTTGAAGGTTACTAGAAAAAGAAACATTGACTTTCTTTCTATATTTTTCATTTAAATATGTTTTTCAACAATAATCAAAATCACTACATTGTTAGTTTGAATTTCCATTCTAACTTCTTTTCATAAGCCTATGGACTTTAAATAGCTGTCTGCTTCTTATGTTCTGACTCTCCTTTCATTTTTTTTTTTGATTCTCCTTTTAAAATTCACTTTGTCCATGAACCCATTCACTTACTGTGAAAATAATTTGATCACTCTGAAGTGCTATTGATTTGCTCTTACTTTATGTCCTTTTTCCATTTCATCAGGATAGGAAACTTGGTGTTACTAATGTGTTTCCAGTTATTAATGTGTTTATCCATGAAGTCACATTACTTAAAGGTGCAAGCATACCTTTTAACACAATATGTTCCCGGAAGCTGTATCAAAAACCAGATTATTTCAAAATGGAACCCACTTTTTTTTATAGAAATACATTTAAATCAAGAGATGTGTTTTTTGTTTTAATTTCCTTCATTTGCTTAGGTATCTGTTTTTGCTGGCTCTAGCTACTCAGAATAAGAGAAATCGAAAATAAATTTATCTTTCATTTTGTGAACATACTTTGGGCAAGTAATATTTTAAAGGCAACCTCTACAATAGTTTTTTAAAATATTTTATTTATTTATTATTTGAGAGAGAGAGAGCAGGGGAAGCAGCAGAGGGAGAGGAATAAGCAGACTCCACGCTAAGCAAGGAGCCCAACACAGTGCTCAACATGGGACTTGATCCCACCACTGTGAGAACATGACCTGAGCCAAAATCAAGAGTCCAACACTTAACTGACTGAGCCACCGAGGTGCCCCCACAATCATTTCACCTTCTAAGGCAATTCTCTTACCTTGAATAAAATTGATGTAAATGCTTGCTATAAAAAAGAAATTGACACATAAAAATACAATTTTATTGACATACAATAGAATAGCTATAACTATTCATTACTTAAATACTTAAAATAATTATTTTGTTTTCTGATTCAGAATCTGGAATAGCTTCTGGACTGGATTTGGGTGTCCCCACCATTTGAGATCATTGTCCAGGGAAGTTTGAATTGTAGTCTTCCTTTTGCTTATACAAATGTCCTCATCAAAAGAAGACACTTTCACAATTGTCCCATAGACCTTAAAACATTTTCAAGGTCCTGAAACAAGTAGTTGGTATTTTTACTGTTGATCTAGTTGACATTTCTTAAAATAAAAAAACAGTTTTTTAAAGTAAGGACAAAGCCAATACTTTCCCCATTTTCTTCCACTATCTTAGGTAACGTTTCTGACCTGAAGTTTCTTGATATCTGCAGGGGTGTGATATCTGCTTAATAACTTTTAATAACTTATTCTGCTTAATAACCATCAGAAATTTTAAGTGCTGTTACCCTATTCATTCTTAGTCACCCTAAGGCCATTTTGAGACATAGTTGACAGTTGTCACTGACCTTAACACTTCATTGGAAAAATTAAAGCTTTATAAATAAGTATTCAATATCCACTCTGTCTTTTCAAAAGAAATTTTAAAATTGCACCCAAAGAATTGTAAAAGCTGGACTAAGTGGTGCTAATTTGTGAGTATTTGCTTGGGGTTGGGAATGCCAAATAGCAAATAAAAGGCACTGTGAGCTGTGGTGTGAATGTTAATTGGTCAGTAAGAAACGAGAGATGTGGTGAAGTTCGAAGTTGTAGGAAATGACCAACCCTAAGCAGCAATCCAGCAAAGTACTGAAAATCACATGCTCCAAATTCACTGTCTGCGGCCTCCACTACTTCTTCCACAGAACTGCTCCGACTCTCTAGCCCAAGAGTAGAGTAAATAAGAGGCAGCAATTGCTTGTGTTGTTTCCAAATTGTTTCCATTTGTATGCAACAGCTAACCATTGCTCAGATTCCTTCATTATAAAAGGAATTCAAATATTTTGGAAAGGATATCAGCGATTTTTATCAACATCGATAATGAGAAATTTGACTTTGTATCCTCTGGAATTCTCTCATTTCTCTTATATTAATTGTGTAATTTGGATTTTTCTAAATTCCCTCTTTACTCTGGGCTTCCCAAAGTGGAGATCATTTTATGTTGTATTGTCCAGGCTCAGAGTCCCCACCCCCCAGTGGCTACATAAATAAGATGCTCAAAAATGTGTGTGGCATTGCTTTCTTTTAAATCCTATTCCATTCCACAGATACAACCCTTTCTATTCCATAACTGCCCATTCCTGTCTTTATTTGATTAATTAATTTATTAATTTATTTGTTTATTTTGGTGTTATTTCCTCCTCCACTCAAAAGTGATGAAAGTTAAAAATAACAAAAACCTACATGCTTTGTTTTTGCAAATAAGCTCACGAATGGAGTTCACATCTTTGATCTATTTCTTTTCTTTGTTCACATCTGTTGTCCATTTTAATAAAAATTCTCTTTCAGGGCTTGAACTGCAACTTTGATCCACCACCATGCTTTTGTCTACTGGTCCTCAGCATGAGGCATCAGGCACCAGAGATTTTCACAGGAGGAAAAGATAGAACATAAATCCCCAGGGACCTTCTGAAGAATGGATTTAATATTTTGATTGTACTTTTCTTTAGAGTACAAGGCTATTTCTAGGGTAGGTCAGACACTTAGAACTGTTTCGAAGAACTACTTGCATTTTGTTCCTATTCAAGAATAGGTAATGGTTAAACCTGATATTAAATGTCCGTGTTTAAAAAAAAAAAAACAAAAACCAACAAAACAAAACAAAACAAAACCTCTGGATTAAGACATCACTGTGATCAGATGACAAAATGATTGCCAAAATTAGTTATTCACGTTCAAGTGTGACATCAATACCATACCAAGTTGGGTGGCCTGCATTTTTGTTTGTTTGCATGTGTATATGAGAACATGAGTTATGAAAGGAGAGAAATTAGTCAATTAGACATTCAAGCAGAGCAATCTACTTGTGGTTTTATAAAGGAAACAGCCACCTAACCAGTTAAAACTTTTACTCTCCAAATAATTGTTAAAGCATTATATAAATATATCTTATGAAGAGACTCTGATTGTGTGCTTTGAAAAGCTATTTAGACTTGGTCCTCCAGCCCCCAACTTGCTGTTCACTTAGAAGATTCTTTTTTCGTTGCATTTCTACCAGCTCCCTTGTGTTTTTATATACTGTATGCTTATATAATTCTCCTTGATAATGTGTCCTTATTAATTTATTTCTAAAACAAGAGAAAATGGCCCCCAAGGTCTTTATTAATCTCTGAGATTTTCTTTCTCATTTATCATAGAATATTAATTCATTTGAATTATATCCCAATCCCTTCCTTTAGTAACAAGAGACTGTCCTAGCAATGTAGTGTTTGTGAGAAATGGAACAGGGGAGGGAAGAAGATATTTGTAGGTAAATTGAAGAAGCAGTTTCATAGGGGATTACTTTTTTTTTTTTTTTTTGAAGGGTTATGTTCAGGGTTTATGTCGAGAGAAATCTAGGGAAGAAGAACCATCAGTTGCTGTGATCTCAGTGCATTGCCCAACGTCTCTTAAAGGTACCCTGAGATAAGCAACCCTATTTCTCCAACACAAAGCAGGATGGGAAGGTACCTCAACGCTGCTCAGTGGAGGAGGATGGAGAAATAAGTCTCCTCAGTTTCTTCTCCACTACCTCCCTTGACTATTTGCCCTCTTAGACAAGGATGAATTGACCCCATTACAGCACTCTTTTTTGGCTGTCGTACTTACTATTTCAAAGCAGAAAATTCTGTGTATAAAGGTAGATTTTTCTGGATTTCTTCATTTCAAAAGAGGATCATGAAAAACACAATTGAGTATAATTATTCCACATTCAGATTTATTCATATGGTTTGGGTATAACATGGTGCTACTGTGAACTTTCCACAAGTTCATTGTGATCTGACCATATTACCTTTACGTGAATGAACATTCTTCTCGCCTTGGCCAGCTCTCTCGCCAATGTGTGCTATTATTCATAGAACCATTACACACATGTATTGAGGAAAACTCATCTCCGTTATCGGAAAATCAACTCAAAACATACATCCTAGTTTAAAAATAGACAGAGTAAGTCCTATTCTTTTAGAAAATCAATTACTAAAAAAAATGAAAGCATCAGTTTAGATATCCTCCTTTTTTTACTTTCTATCATCCTAGAAATTGCCTAAATACATATAGTTGCCTCGAAGAAATTGTGAACCTTAATAAATCCAATTTAGCAGTAATATCATGCGGTCCACGTGTTTAGGTTTAAGTGTAGCCGTGGTATGTTTCTTGCAGCTGGTATATATGAATACTTCAAAGTACTTGGCTCTTGACTGATGAAGATTCCATGTCTTACTGATTTGGTCTCTAGAAAAGTAGGGGATTTGTTATTTTCTATGAGCTAGTGGCATTTGAGAAACACATGTGTAAAAGACTCGCAAAATTTATATACACAGGCAAGTGGGGGCACTTTTATTGATCTCATATGAGGAAGTAGGATCTCTAGGTTGACGTTTTCTGTGGAGTCAGTCATATTATAGAACTCTCTCATTTGCTACCTATAGCATACATGGTAGAAGAGTAAAATAAAATATTTGTTTTTAAAGCCAGATGGAAAATTGTGCTGCCGGAGAATACAATGTCTTCTAGAAACACACAAAAAAGTATAGCAAAGATTTCTATTTTGTTGAAATCATTTTAGAAAGAAAGCAAAGATTTCTATTTTTTTTAAATCTTTTTAGAAGAAAGGAAATTATTTTTTGAGAGATTAGGATTAGTGAGTATTTTTTTTTTCTTTCTTCCTTTTTGCAAAGGAAAAAGAGAAAGCTTGCCTGAGACAAGACTTTACGCTGCCAAATGCTAGCTGCTGAGGGCCCACAGTGAGGTCTAAGCAGAGTTCAAGACTGAAATAAATGTCTAAACACAAGACAAGCATAGTTTCTTTCACCACTGCAATGCTCCATGTATTAATCTGAACGCTGGAGTTCTTTTCTGCATTTTTGGTTTCTGTTTTTATAAAAATAAAAACCCTCAATATAATGAGAGGAATAATTCCTGAAGCCACTAATGTGTTTTTCGGAGTCAGCACACATTAGTCTCATTGGCACTGTTGCCTTCATCGTGTGTGTTTCCACACTCTCAACCCTAAATCTGCAGACTTTAAAGTTTTTTTAATCTTTCAACATACAGAGTAGAAGTTTCATCATTATGTATTTTGCTGCTTGTTTTCAGAAGGCAGTATTTTACAATGCAGTCTCGATTCTCAACTATTTAAGAAGGTCAGTATTGTCCCCTAGGAGTCAGGCCACCAGAGTTCATGATGTCTTTTGGCATCTTTACCTTTTTGAGTTTATATTATGACTCATAGTACTTTGGTAGACATACTCATTCATGCTTTCATAGGAAAACTCATTAGTATCCACTGGATCTTTTATTGCAAATCATTTGTTTGTCTGTGGCATTGATGACAATAATAGCCAATATTCATTGAGAGCTTACTATATACCAGGCGCTCTCCTGTGCTTTATACAAATTTATCTATCACTGTTAGAGTTAGGTGATCTCATCAGATCAAGGATACTGAGGCACAAATGCCTTAGTTAAATAACTTACTTAAGGTCACTGAACTGGTAAATGGTGAAGCCAGAATTCTAATCTAGGAAGTCTGTCTTTAGGGCCCTAACACTTAACTGAGACCCTGTGGACATGGATCAATCCACTGCTGTTATCATTACCCCCGTCACTAGGTACTACTGGCCTTGACAAATGATGGAAGGACCCATAGAAGCCATCGTAGGGTGGTGGTTGATGGGACAACGCTTTTGGGGAGGACACTCTCTATACTGACCCATTGACCTATATCGTGTCATTTCTCACATAGGCTAAATATAGAGATTTAGGAACCAGGGAAAGAAGTGGGGGGGGGGGCACTTTTTACACCTGGAAAAGTGATTCCTGGGAAAATTTCAACTGACAATCCCAAGAAAATGGGCTCTGAGAGATTAGATCTGTACCATCCAATATGGTAACTAATAGTCACATGTGGCTATTTAAGTTCATTTTAATTAAACATAAATAAGATTAAAAATTTAGTTCTTCAGACACACTTCAAATGCTCAATAGCCACATGTGACTAGGGGTTACTTGTTGAGTAGTAAAGATACACTTTTTTTTTTTAAAGATTATTTATTTATTTATATGACAGAGATAGAGACAGCCAGTGAGAGAGGGAACAGAAGCAGGGGGAGTGGGAGAGGAAGAAGCAGGCTTTCAGCAGAGGAGCCTGATGTGGGGCTCGATCCCAGAACGCAGGGATCACACCCAGAGCCGAAGGCAGATGCTTAACAACTGAACCACCCAGGCGCCCCTAAAGATACACTTTCATTGTCATGGAAATGTCTACTGTACAGCACTAGTTTCAGATCTAAAGGTAAAAGGAACAGAGGGTCTGGCAGTGATGGCTGATGCAAGTGTCCAGAGGTGGCTGTTCCAGGGGCACCTTCTTAGCCAGATCGCTGCCAGCTAGACCTCAGCTGTTCCTTTAGCCTAATCATGACAGGTCACTGTCTGTTTTCTAAGCCTGATTCTGGGAGCCACCTACACTCCTTCCAGCAAACTTCTTTTCTGTTTAAGTTAACCGCGGTTGTGTTCCATTAGTTCCCGCAAGAACTTTTCCTAATAGAAGGTCCTTTACTTAGCATTTCCAAAAACTGAAAAACCCACATTTCAGGAAATTCTTGATATTGGGTCTTAACACAGTAACGTAATTGCTCTTGAATGTCAGAAGATAATTACATAGAAAAAAAGCAGGTTTAGGGATAGATTTATGTAGACCTGAGATTGGTGTGACGGTTAATATCTTTCTCTCCTTTGGTCTAGTGAATTTTGGACCCCAGGATCCTTGGGTGGTGGATTGTGGCCGCTACAGGAAGAAAATCAGGGGCTATACGGGGTGTGCTTTGTGAGAGCTCCATGGTTTGCAGGCTTCAAGGACAAACATATAACAAAAATCCTAGAATCCTTGATAAATCTTGTTGAAAGCTACAGCCGGTGCTATAGAGAATTACACAGGTATGTTGTTCTACACCTGGGATGGATGACAAAAGGAAGAATTGTAGCTCCGAAGTAGTAACCGTCAGTAACAGCCAGCTGTGTTCAGTAGAGTGGCCACCTTACAAGGACCATCTGGGTTTAAGCCAGTAGCGTGGCAGATTGATAAGAAGACCAGAGTGAAGAACTGGGCTGGAACCGAGGTCATGTGTGAATCAACAACCTGGGGGAAATGGAAAAAAAAAAATTTGAGAAGCAAACTAAAAACAAAACAAAACAAAACAAAACAAAAAACCCTCAATTTCTTGCAAGGGCCTATAGGGACTCAAAGTCAGCATAATTTGGGTTTTAATGGAAACATAATCTTACAAATTTTCCGAGGCTGAAAAGATGAATGGCATTTGAATTATATAAGGAAGAACATTTTCTTGCCATCCGATGTATTCAACAATAGAATGGGCCGACTTGTGCACTAATCACATACTTACTAAATCACTGGAAGGACTCAGCTAGAAATTTGATAAACTGTCAGACAGGCTGTGGGAAAGATTTCTGTACAGGTGGGATTTCAAAAGCTTCTTCTTACCTAAAGGTTTTGTGAACCTCTGATTCTAAATAGGCTAGCCTGTAAAAACTAATGTGATTTCTGTTGCAAAAGTAGCAAAATTTTCCTTAAAACGCAGGGAAAACCAAGAACATCTATTAAAATACTTGGAATTTTGTGGCTGGGCTTTCCAGTTTAACTCTCTTAATGCCTGGCACTTTCCATTTTCTTCCTATTTCCTTTATATGTAAAACAAACTATAATTTTGCATGAAATGGAAGCCATTAAATTGTTTAAGTCGTAAGGTAAATGATTCTTAATACTATTAGGATTTTAATCAGAATATGGTGAACAAATCTTGGGAAATCCTAACTCTGTTTGCTACAAAGATTAAAACATTTCTCTGTAGAAAAACAATCCTATAACTCGTTCTGATTTCTTCGGTGTTCTGCATATTTATGTTTCCAAGAACATTTCAGTCAGGGCCTGAGCAACTTGGGGAAATAGAATTATGGCTGAGTTTTCCAGGACATTCACATGTGCGACCAACTCTGTGGATATGCTTGGAATCTGTTCCTGGCCCAGGATCAGATACATACATAAACTCCTCATAAACTCATACCACATTTTCATACTATCTGCTTCCAAGACTAATTCTTCACAAATGCTGGAAGCCTGCTTTATGTTTTACTCATTTATTAATGGCCCACATAATCTGTAATTTTTCATACCTTTGGAGACTTCAGGTCTACCTTAATCTCTGCTTGTTCTGTTTTTCATATTTGTTTTTTTTTTCTTTTAAGTTGCCTGCTCTCCCAGTATAGACTATAAAGGAGTATCAAAATAAACAATCTTAAATGTTACCAACTTTTTTCACAAACTCATTCAGTAAACATGCATTTTAAAAACCCATTGTCTGTAGATGTATGTGATTTGCCAAACAGTAAGTTACACCACGTGATATTGCCTGCCCTGTGGTACACATTCCTACTTCTAATTTGTATGCGTTCCTATTTCCTATGAGTTTTGTACTTTGCTCAACAAGTAGATTGGAAGGTCTTAGAGGACAATGTTACCATTTCCTATATAGTCTGATAATGTCTTGAACATACTAGATATGCAATAATATTTTGATTTTATTTTTAATTATAAATATTTTTATATTAAACATGACAAAAGTCAACAAAAAGAAAGCATCCATGAACTATAATATTAGCTAATAACTCGAGGACTATGTGACAGTCACTTTTAACTGCTTTGCATGAATTAACTTATTTAATCCTCACAACAACCCTTTGACGTGGGTATTATTATTATTTCTCCTTCACCCATGAGCAAAATGAGACACAAATAGTTACGTAGTTGGCACAGTGGCACACAATACATAAATGGTGAACTCAAAATTTGAACTCAGATCTGGTGGCCCCAGAGCCCGGACTGTCCACCACAAATGTGTGCTGTCTCCAAAGATAGAGAATAAGTTGAAAGACTTAGAAAATGCAAGTTTTCTTTCTTTTCATTAAATCTTCCTTTGGGAAGATCAGTAATCAAGGTGACAAGGAATCTGGATGCGTACCTTCCCCTCTAACACCAGCACCAAATGAGCATCCTCTACTCCAGTACACGGGGAGACGGCATCACATGGAGGACCGCCCTGCACCTGTCCTAATAATAGCTTGAAAGGTAGGGAAAGAATATGGGCTGCTGAACCCTATTTATTACACCTGAAAGAACATAGTTCTACATGCCACAAAAATAAGCACAAATTCCCTCTAAACATTTCTTCCTGGAGGTTTTCCAGTGATAAGAATCTTGCCTCAAAACTTTAGGATTGCTTTATATTTCTGCCTTAACTTGAGATAAAATTATACTGAGATAAGATCATAGATCAGTCTGGTTTCCTCCCATACACAGTTCTGTGTGTATCTGAGACATGTTCATTCAGTCATTTATTTCTTCAATAAACTATTATTTGACTACCTTTCTATGCCAGACACTCTACATGATTGGGGCTATAAAGACAAGACAAAATTCCTGCCCCACATGGAACTCACATTTTGATCACAAGATAGATAATTGACATCCAATTGCATAGGGAGGGGGAAAAACAGCCTCTCTTAAACAAGTGAAATAGATCCTGTTCCTACAAACGTTCACGCATTCGTTCAAACATGTATTCGTTCGAGAAGCATCTACAAAGACTATAATATGTACCGGGTGCTGTGCGAATGGTAATTTTCTTCATAGAACATGTCCCAGAACTGAACATATCTTCCCAGACACACTTGACTATCGTAGAGTAGCACAGAGCTGTTTGTCTACCTGGTTCCAAACCCGAGGGTCAATTTATATTGAACCGTACTTGATATTGTGCCCTCATCCCATATGAGGAATACTATGATAAACACTTCTGCAAAACCTGTCCCCAGATTTCCATAAGGATATTTCCATGAAAGCCTTTCTGGGGATGCCTGGGAGAAACCCTCTGGCTGCATATAAGGCACAGTGGTGCCTCTTGTAGATACCTAGTTTGCTTTAATAACATGGACGTTACATCTAGCATAAGTGATTCGTGTCCTAGCTTGCTGATGGAAAATATAAATCATTATTTAGGAGTCCCTCCTCACCAAACCTTACTCAACTCTCCCTACTGGTCTGCCCAAGCATGCATACAGGTCATATATGTCAGGCATGTTCTATGTACATTTCCTTTTATTGTTCTGTGCTGATTTCCCCTTTGCTTTAATTTTTATTGATTTTTTGCACTTATTTTATCTCGTAATAATGTATACTTCTTTGTGAATTACTTATATCTTGTTAAAAGTGAGATTTGGAGGAGAGATAATAACTTGGTATCTAGACGACAATGACAATGAGAGAGAGAGCAGATTCTTTAACATTCCTTAAATTTGATAATATGCTTCCATCACTGCTGACTAAAATGTCACCTGCTTCTAGTTTTCTGTCATCACTGTCCTCTACTTTCATGTGTTCTTTACCACTAAGCCACTACACACCTAAACTACATTAGGTCCCTTTGATTTCCCCTCTTGTGCGTGCCCCTCGTAAACTCCCTTTTCTCTCTAGCCCCCTTTCCTCGGTCCCTGTCCAGAATCTATGGCTGGATTAAGGCCATCATTCATCCCAATATTCCTGCGGCAAATTCCGATTGGGGTGTCTGTCCCATTTACAGTGATTTGCATAGTGACTGTTTCTATGATATACCCGCTCTCTCCTTTGGTGGAAAGGGTCCCACCCTATTGTATATGTGTTTGAATAGCAGATGCCAATTTCTTGCTTGACCTTAGCTCCCTGGTCACAGTATTCGACTAGAAGTACTGCATAACACTCAGAAAGGCATTTGGCTGCAAGTAACCAAAACTGTTTAATAGTAGCTTAAGGAAACCAAGTTTGTTTTTCTCACACAACAAGAATGCTGGAGGTACGTAGTAGCTCCATTAATTATAGTGGCTCAAAAAATTAAGACCTATAGTTATGGCAATTCCCTTGGCATTTCCACATAAATAGCAATTCATGGTCACTAGTTGGCTACTATGGCTCAAAGCATTATATCTGTTCTAAGGCTAAGAAGAAAAGCAGGAGGAAAGCGGCCCCCTTTCAAGTCCAACCCCTTTCACCAAAAGAGCCAATGGGGGGGGGCAGGCAATGAGTTTTTAGAAACTCCTACAACACAAGAATCACATTGGAATGAAATAGGTTTTGAAGATACCTCCAGCGGCAACAAAATAAAATAAAATAAAATAAAATAAAATAAAATAATAAGATTGAAAAAACAGAATAAGATTGTAACGCTTAGCTTAAACTAATTGCATGATGCTGGGCCCACTACATCCCTAACAAACTGAGGGTTCTGTTATCAATTAAGAAGCAGAAACTAGGTATTGGATAGGCAGGTGAGCCCCAAGCCTGTCAACATCCCATCCTGTGGCCTCAGTGATTTTTCTGTCGATGAGCACATGACCCAAACCCAGCCAACGGAGTCCTTACACAAGATTTTTGAAACTCTCTAACAAGACAGCTGCCTCTAGTCACAGATCAAGCCTAATAAAGAAACTTGTATGGGAGAAGGAAGCTGACATAAAGAAAAGTAAAGGCAAGAGTTAGAGAAAATCCAAGTGGCACTCGGCACTGATCCTTATGGAGCCACCGGTAAGGGCGGTTTACCCATCTCCCTTGGGTATAGGATCCAGTCAATTCTCTGTGATGTTCAAACTAGATCGTTAAATTTCTGTCCCTTGCGACCAAAGACATCCAACTCACCCACTTTTTTTTTTAAATAATCTTTTTTTTTTTTAAAGATTTTATTTATTTATTCGACAGAGAGATAGAGACAGCCAGCGAGAGAAGGAACACAAGCAGGGGGAGTGGGAGAGGAAGAAGCAGGCTCACAGCAGAAGAGCCTGATGTGGGGCTCGATCCCAGAACGCCAGGATCACGCCCTGAGCCAAAGGCAGACGCTTAACCGCTGTGTCACCCAGGTGCCCCAACTCACCCACTTCTTAACATCTTTCCCTGCTTCGGTCAGTGTAGCACTGAGCTCTTCGAACTGGTTTTCTCAACCATAAATCTAGTGACTCCACCTATTTAAAATTTGTAATGTTTTCCCATCACCCACAAGATGAAGTTCAAACATTTTGTTTGTAAAGCTTTTTGCAACCTGCCTAAACACAACTCACCAATCTATGCTTTGGCCATGTCAATCTTTTAATATTCCTAAAACATGCCTTCATTGCCAGGCCATTGTCTCCTTTATCTGAGATGTCTTTCCCCACACGGTCCAACTAGATAACTCCAATTAATTCCTCAGGGCCCAACTCAGCGTAACCTGCCTCTAGAGCTTCTACTGACCTGTCGAAGTCCACCCACACCTAAACATATGCACACACCTGCAAAAGTCTCACTCTGCCTTTTCTCAGCTCCAACAGTCCCTTTTACATATCTTTATTATAATGTGGGTTGCATTGTAGTATAATTCCTTCCATCTCTGAGTGAGTCTTGCAAGGGCAGGGACTGGGAAAATTCAATGAGTGTTTGTTTAATTGAAATAAGTGAAATATTTGCACAAGTGGAGGAAGAAAAGAACTCCGAAAATCATCTGAATTTTTCACACATTTGGCTTGTATTCAATTACATTCCTCAGTGCTTTGTTTGTTGAACTGTTATTATAGTCACCTCCCATCTTGTAATAATGTTACTGATACTTTATAATTTGAAGAATATGTCTGTGCATAATAATATGTTTATGTACAATAAACCTGGTATTGTGTTTTAGCTCAGTTTTACAGATGTAAAATATTTTGATGATTGGCTTCTATAATTGGAAGCTATCCTCCCATACTTATGTGTGGCTTTAAGAATTATCACTTCTATATTTCTACAACATGTATTGATAATATATGGAACAGGATAGAATTTAGAATAGAGTGGGACACCCACTAGGACCCTTATATAAACTTGACATTGATCTACGACCAAAGGTCGTTGTGCCTAATTATCATTTTTTTAATAATTGAGGCATAATTGACATAGTCTCATTTTTTATCTTACTGTGAATCCATTTAACTAGAGTTTTATCCAAGCCACAGTTCTTAATCTTGTTCTCAAGAAACCAGTAATTTTGAAATGAGATTGAAAATACATGAATAAATATGCTTATTTTAGAGATGAAGAAACCTAGCTTCTGAAAAACCGTGTGACTTGTGAAACTTATAGAACTGATAAATAGAAGAATCAGGTCAGTTTTTTTATTCTAAATCCAATGATTGCTTTTATTATACAACAACCACCTCAATGGAAACTCTATCAAGTGTCCTACTGAAATAAAACACTGTACCTGTAGCATTTTTTTATCTACTACTCAACCAAGCTCATTTAAATAGGAAATGGTGTTTCTTTGGTATGATTTGTTCTCAACGAACCCATGGAATTTCTGAACAATCATGGCTTCTTTTTCTATATGCTTACCAACCATCTGTTAATAATCTAGTTTAATCCTAAATGTCTCTTCTGGTTATCCAAGACGTCTCTCGTCAAATTGTTTGCTCAGCTTCTTATAACCCTCAAAACTATAAGACTTCTGTAGATTTTTCACTTTTGGAAACATTTTTATTCAGGAGTTACATAATCCAAGAAGGCTGAATATGACTAAGGAAAGATCAGTGAACAAGCTTAACAACCATAATTCTTCTTTCTTTTTTAATCTGGAAAATATTCCCTTCTCAGCTATTATCATGAGTAGTTTCAGCATTACTATATAAAAAGAGCTAACAGGCAAAAATCCATTTTGGAAGAAGAGGACTACATGTTTGTCTTGAATTTGCATGCATAGCAAGCTCACTGTTTGTTTTGATTTAGATTTTTATGCATTTGGTATGTTTGGAGGGTATGTTATGGAGATTGGGGTAGGGAACTAAAGCACTGCCCCCAGCTACCTTTGGTGTTGTCACTGGATCCAGGCCAGTTACTTCACATGCCTGAATTCCTATCTCATCCAAGTGACATGCTTGCTTTGCAGTCAATAGGACCAAGGACTGAACAGAAGCCTGCTAATTGTCCAGACCACTCGTGTCTGGTTGCCAGTTGGCAGTTGCCCCTGGAACAGTAGTACATTGCTTAGTGAGAGAAGTCATTGTAGACCAACCTGAGACATTTCCATCCCCCAAGGGGAGCACAGCAGAAGGACTCAAAGACTTTGCCAACCAGAAGTCTGAAGACTTAATTTCTCCAGAGAGGAGCAGCCTGCTGTGCAAGCCAATAAAATCACAAACCAAGAAATCCAGACTATAAAATACCTCTTCATAAAATTCACACTGCAATGGAGGAAAGGACTAGATCTATCCTCAAATCTCCTTACTTTGATTGCCAATGAAAGAAGAAGAAGAAGAAGAAGAAGAAGAAGAAGAAGAAGAAGAAGAAGAAGAAGAAAGTAAAGAAAAGAAGAGAAAAGAAAAGAAGAGGAAGAAGAGGAAGAAGGAGAAGAAAAAGAGAAGAAGAAGGAGGAAGAAGAGGAAGTGGAGGAGGAGGAGGGGGAGGACAAGGAGGAAAGAAGAAGGGGAGGGTAAGGGGAAGCAGAAGAGGAGAAGAAGAAGAAGAAGAAGAAGAAGAAGAAGAAGAAGAAGAAGAAGAAGAAGAAGAAGAAGAAGAAGAAGAAGAAGAAGAAGAAGAAAGAAGAGAAGGAAGAGGAAGAACAGGAGGAGGGGGGAGCAGCAGCAGTTTTACAAGGTAGACTGAAAAAATTAACAATTAGTTTTTAATGAGAAGTTCCCTGGAGAGCAAATAAATGGTATATCCAGCTCTGGTACATATTATACTTCTTTCCTGAGTTTGCCTCTAAGCCACACAACTATACATTTTATAGACACACACACACACACATCTACAACCTTGATTTAGTGAGGAACACAACTTAAACATAGGAACCCTGTTTCTCGGCTGTCAGGGCAATGGGGCCAAAGATTACCACTCAGTCTAAACCAACCTCCTCAACTTATGAGCTTAAAGGGATTTCCTTCACTTGTTATTGTCAGGGCCAACTCTGGGGGTAAGGTCCTAGGCAAGTATTGTTCTGCGTGCCCATTCATAATGAGATCAAGTTAACATAGTATTTTGAATGTTGGAATTCCTTTCTCTTGAAAAGGAATATAGATACAAAAGTCACCCCTAAAATGGGGACAGTGAAGACCTGGGAAGGAGAAAGACTCAGCATCATGGCTTTGTCTTAATTTGATGATGTTAGGATGAAGTGGGTAGGCCGGTTTCGTTGTCTATATGTAGATCCCAAGTACTTTGTCTCTTGGTAAGCCAACTCCCTTCTGCCTTAGAAGCAGTCTCTCAAACACCCATGTAGGGGTGCCCTTAAAATGGTAATTTCATAATCTAGGGGCACACCCAGCCATGACTTTTAAAACTCATTTAAAATAATCAGCTATTTCCATACTTTTCCTTGACTTAGAAATTACATTATTTGATTGAATTTATTGGTCGCTGAAAGGAACAGTACACCAGCCATTGTTAACTTGTTTCTAATAAAATTTTTAAGTTAATCATTTTCACATTTTCTTGTTTTGTCTTTATTTTCTGAAATCGTTCCTATAGTGAAACGCTATCGAACTCAAGTATTCATAGAAATAGGTTAAAATATTTTATTTCCTGGATAATTACCAACAAGAATGCTATTAGCCTGTGTTGAAGGGAAGCTGTATCCGCAGTGTTAAGCCAAGACTGTTTTCAGAGGCCGGGGGCTTTTCTTAATGTGAAAACTAAAGAATTAGCATTTAAGACCTTAGAGAAGACTTTCAACTCTCAAAACATCCTTTTTTTGTCTGCCCGGTAGGTTTACCCACAGAGTTAAACACTTGGAAAAACATTTTGCAAAGAAAAATGTGAAATGCTTGTTCACGGGAAATCTTTACTCCACCCAGGAAAAGATAAATGTACTTAAGAACTACTCTTTAAGAGTGAGATGTTTATCGAAATAAGGGAGGCTAATTGTCAAAAATGATGAGAAACAAATGTGAAAAGCCCTGCGTTTGGAACTCTGGCTACATGGAGCACTTAAACAAGCAAATGCTGTGTTTCAAACGAAGAGGCATAGTTTAAGAAGTTGCCAGTTTCTGAGAAAAGTGTTCAGTGTAAGAGTGAAAAAAAGAACATGGCTGCCAAGGAACATGGAAGAAGAAAGAAGAAACAGGGGCGCTGAAGTTCACTTCTCCGAGCACTGGAGCACTGCTTCCACAGCAGATTAGCTTTTTGATAATATTCAGGGACATCCCAGACTAGTCCTGCTGGGGGTATGTTCTAGAGGGGCTGATAAGTGAGAGCCGCTGGAGATAAGACAAAATTCTCTGAGGAGATGAGATGTATACCACTGCTTGTCCAAGTTCTCAATCTTTCCAAGGGTTTGGTATTCGTATCCAGAGTGTCTAGAATAGGGTTTCTCACACTTGGCACTACTGACATTTGGGGAGATGAATTCCTTACTGAGAGAAGACTGTTCTGTACATCGTCGGATGTTCAGCAGCAACGGGCAACGCTCACCTTGGGGCACAACATGCCGGTAGCAGCTCCCACCCTGCGGAGACAACCAAACAGGTCTCTCCCTGGAGAGGGAGGGGGTGTAGGAAATTACCACTGATTAGAATCTGCCGCTCTAGAGGATAAAACATTGATTAGGGTTCTCAGATCAACTCTGTATGGCGCATTTGCAAATGCATTCAGCAAAGGTGCAAAATTCATGAGGACAAAATAACCCTGGTTCCCACTGGGAAAAGGTCAGTAAGTTGAGGATCCATCTATTCTTGTCAGGGAGTAAGGATTGCTTCTGGCGCCTCCACGGGTTTTGTTCCAGGCTGCATCGCTTGCCTCTGGGGTGGCCAAGAACTTGTTATCTGACTTTCCTAAGCCTCGGTTTTCCTCGTTGCAAGATGGATCGTTGTAAGGATAAAATAAGAAGCCTATTTTAATACTCCCACGCGGAAATCATTTAATAAATCACCGTCTGTTATTGCATGGCACAATTCATATTCAGATTCAGGTCTGTCATCTTTTTTTTCTTTTTTTAACCACGAACCCAATCAGCATTGACATATCTCATTAACTGGAACAAGTTTAAATAATCATACAGAAGACCTACAAATAATTGGAGCTCTTTCCAGCTTGTATTGCCACTTGCCTTTAGTCACCATCTTGGATGCCTATTAGTCACTTGTCGCCGTGCTGTCGGCCCGCAGTTTCTGTTTTCAGTGGGAGTGCCCAGTGAAATAGCCAACATCAGCTTCACTGCAGTTTGACAAACCACAGTTTCAATAAACACACCGTGTGCTGAGCTGTGTGCATGTAGGAATGGGTGAATGTTGACCAAGAATATCCTATTTGGGGGTCCACCCGGGCATAATGCAGTCACAATATTCCTGCAATCACGGAGGGACTCCGATTGCTCAAAGCTTCACTTGAAACAGAAATACACCCACACAGGAGAGAGGATGAGGACTCCCAGCAGGTAGGAGCAGACAATGATTTAAATGACAAGAAGAAACAGGCGCATCTGAGGGGCCTTCTGCTCCTTTTTGCTGAAATTTTTCCAAAGACCACACTTCTCAGGACTGTGCAAGGGGACCAATGATTATTATGAGAAACAAAATATTCTTCTTTACAAAAGCTTTCCGAAGGGATTAGGATGTTTATGACACTTGGACAATAGGTAAGCTCGTGTAAATTCCAGCACAGCATGGAGAAGTGATCAAGTTTACAACCTGTGGTCTGGACGTAGGGCAAACATGCCAAATAGCTCCCCAAGAGTGGCATTATCCGGAGAGCTCTTTGGGGGATTCTACAAGGGAAAGATGATTCCTCTACAATCACCTCCATCTGGGAGGGTCTCTCCTTTAACCAGCTGTGCAACCTCAGGAAGCCTCCCCCAGGAAGATGTCTGGGGTCTTGACCTTGGCGTGACCAGCTAAACCCAGAAGCAACTGCTATTCCCACCCCCTTTCCAGCCTCATCTCCGACTCTGTATGTTGGTGCCTGTTCATTTGTACGGGCAAGATCTCCATAGGAGCAAGACACAGAAGTACAGCTCACACCACCCTAGGCCAAAGACCAATTTATTGACTCAATGAAAGAGAGTTGACTCAAGAAAAGAAGACTGTCAATCAGATGAGAGTGTGCAAGCCCAAACCCTGTACCACGGGCGAGTGCAGGGTGAGCATTTCTCAGAAGGGGGAGACTGCCCCTCTGAGCACACAAACCCAAAGTCGTCTACTCCTACGTTCGGTTACTTCCCACGGGGCATTTTGATGTATAGCAGTGTCGCTGCTTTGCACCAGGCCCACTGCCTGCTTTTGTAATAAATAAAGTTTTATTGCATACGACCAGGCACATGCATTTATGTGTGATCTATGGCTATCTTGGCCCCGCAATGGCAGAATTAAATAGTTGCTAGAAAGACTGTGGTGCCGACAGAGCCTGCATCCACTGTCTGACTCTTGGCAGGAAAAATGGGCTCACCCCTGCTTTAAATACTTCTCTCAGAGATTATCTAGATTTAAAATCTGGCTTAAGGAGATCCAGAACGGTTACAGGTTTGACAAACCTTTCTAGTCCTGAAATGTTTTCTTTGAAAGAAAATTGGTTATGTATTTATCCCTGTACTTACCCTGAGACATTTCTACCCGCTTTTTAAAGGCTAAAAATATGAGGCCACATATTTACATTTTTAAACTTGTCTTGCATTATGTAGTTTGGATAATTTATGAACCCCAAATAACTAGGCTTGCCATCATCCTAAATGTGTAAGGGTCACGTGTAGTGCTGTTATGATTTCCTACTTCAACTGCTTTTTCCTCTTCAAATAACCAACTAATTTCAAATGATAAACAGATAAGAAAGATCCTTTCATATATTTAAATCTCTTTCAAAGTCCACAAAGTCTGAACAAGATTTGATGGAAGTAAATGCCTTTATTCTTGCTGATTTAATTATTAATGATTAAAATAATCTTATTTTTCCCAGGCTTGACTCAGACACTCTGGGACTTGTCTACAACTCAAGATTTCAAAAAAGACTGGTGCTAAAGGCTCTGTAAGGGACTTCCTTTTAGCCTTCATTTTCTCTCCGTAATTGCTAAAATTGCCTGGTAATCGAACTGGACTATTAGTTCGTGAGAAGGCTCTTATGGGTTTCCTAATGAGCTAGATAGGCCATGCCCTATTTCCTCTGACTTGTTCTCATATTCTATGACTTAATGAGAAAACAGAGGGAGGGAAAAAAATACAAAATAAAATTACAAAATAAATAAATAAAATTAAATCAAATAGGAAGAACATTCTACCCTTTTTTTGCCTCTAAAAATTTTCATGGGGCTGCCTGGCTGGCTCAGTCAGTAAGACATGTTATTCTTGATCACGGGATTGTAAGTTCAAGCCCCATAGTGGGTATAAAGATTACTTAGAAAATTAAATCTCAAAAATTTTCTTAATGCTCTAGTTTAGGTTATTAATGACTTTTAAACAATGGTAAATTTAACATAATGGGAACATAGTGTAGAGAATAATTATTTCCAACTAGGCGGGAGGCAACGTGTCTAGAAAATGTTTCCCAGACAACATGCATTGGAATTCAATCTTAAAACATCTGATATGTGTGAAAGGGTGCTGATGAGGGCTCCGGTTTACTGTACTTAGAGGAGAGATAATAGCGTGAACAAAAGCAAAGAGATGTATGTACATCTTTTAATCACTTTACCATATTGCATTGAGATTACTTGTTCATGGGTCTGCCTTTCCCACCAAATTTTAAGTTCCTAAGAAGGAGCCACATCTTCTTCATCATCTGTGCTACCAGAGCTTCACAGGTAGATGCCCCTTGGATTTAGCAATGAATTGGTCATGTGATCCAATCTGTGTCTTCTGTGACTTATTTCAGTTGTAATTTGTTTTCCAAAATTAAGCTTTAAAACATCTGTAAATTGTAATCCCTGCCTAAATCTTACCAGTTTACCAAGACCCTCTATTTATCCTCTCGGATACTGTTTCCTAATCTACCAGTTGGGAACAACGGTGGGGTAGGTGGCCAGGGAAGAGCTATGATACATCACAGAGATCAAGATAAACCAGACAACACATATCAAGACAATATATACACCCTAACTCCATGTTGGACCCAAGAGATAATTAATTTGGCTTCATTTCTTCTCTCTTAAAATGAAGGTCAGTAATGGTGATTTCTACATGCTTAGTACTAACATAGAAATTTCTAAAACTATGTCCCAAGGATCTATTTCCCCTGGGAGCTCTTCTAAAAGTATTCTATAGTTGAATGCATTTGGGAATGTTGGTAATATAGTCCTCTCCTGGCCAGTTACAGGCCACATCGGCATAGTAAAGTCTAAAGTAAGTCCTACAGTAAACAAGTTTAGTTATTTATCTCAATGTCCTTGAAACTTATTTGACCACAGATGTCTTCCCCATGATACTAGCATCTATCAAGACAATTTATGAACTCAGATCTAAAGAGGACATTCTTGGCTCACCACTGTCATTCTATCACCCACCTCACAAATATTCTTGCCCTTATACACATCTTATTGCATAAGTAGACATTGCAGGAAGGTAGTATTTTTTTTTTATTGTTCTTTGTTTGTTTTGTTTTGGATCTGAATAGCTGTTGTACTAAGTCATGTGTCCTGTTTTCTTAAGCATGACTTAAATAGTCCTCCTTCTATTAATACTGAGCGTTTTTTTTTTAATCAAAGCAAAGTAATTAAAGACTATGTTATTTTAAGGCTTATACTTTTCTCTCTTTTTTAAAATCTGCACTATTTGGGTTTATGTATTTATTTTTAATGCAAAGAAAAAGAAAAGTTTCAGGAAAATCTCCTTAGTGACTCACGCCACCCATGGCTATCTGGGCTCCTCATTTCTACCCCCTGCCACTATCCCTGAAACCAAGCCAACACTGTTATCATTTGTCATTCAACACCAGCTAATGTGTCTGTGTGACGTTCAGTCCCTCTTTCATCAGTGTTTCACTTTTTACTTATTTTGCTTTCGCTATTAACCATTAGTCCCAGCCTGAGGATATTTTCATCTTGCAAAAAATATATGTAATAACGATACCTCTCCTCTCACTTTGTGAAATTAGAGAACATAGAAATATCTGTTTCATAAGCTTAAAACTCTAGTTAAAAAAATGCTAGAAGGCTTTTATAAAAAGTAGTAAAAGACAAGAGTAGATTAGCACAAAATACACAAATACATTTTTAAAAATTTGGAAAATATTTTCACCTTCCCTGCTAGTTTCCCACACTAGATTCTAAGTTCCTCAGCACTGAAATAACATCCAACTTATCTTTTTACCCCCAGGGCTTAGTGTTGTGTCTTGCACATAGTAAGATCCCAAATATTATTTATTGAACTGAACTGAATTTATGTCTTTAAAGACTTAATTTTTCCAGTGGAACTTGTTTCCAAAAACACCTGGATCTTTGAAAAGTTATGAATTCTAATTTCATATCAACTTTCTGAGTCTTTACATGAGCAGAATCTGAATAAATCAGTAGGAAAAACAAAGACCAAAACAGTGGCCCAATGTCCTGAAACTCAAACCATTCTTAATACTTAAACACTCAAGGAAAAATAAAACATATTTTACATTTGTGTTAGAAATTCTCTTAGTTTGATGATTCACATCTTGATTATTCAGAATTTACAACTGTGTGTTATCTTGCTTTTCTCAGCTTCAGGACAAAGGGGTAGGAAAGAGAGAAAGAAAGAGAAAAGAGATGGGGAGAGAGGGAAGGAAGGAGGGGGAAAGGGAAGGAGGGAGGAATGACTGAACAAAGGAACAAAGGAATGAAGGAAGGAAAAGATGCTATTATTAAGGATGCTTGTTTATTTCAAACAACTTTGACAGTTTGTTCTCCGAGTGAGTCTAAATTAAGTTTAATTCCTATCATTCTTCCTCAAGCTTCAGTATTGTACTGCCACCCTCAAAAGGGACAATTTTGGTGATGAACTTACCTTTACCATCAATCCATTATCAATAAAATTCAACAGTGAACCCTAAAATAAATGTCAAAAAAAGAATATCAGTGAATTTTAAAAATCTTTCACTTATATTTGCTTCTGCATTTATTTCTATTGAACTTTTACAAGCTTGTTGTTCACAAGCAAAAAGATCCACACCTGACATTTGCTCACAGCCTAAATATTGTGAGTATGAGGCTAAGTGGTTCTGCACAGGCTCTTTTCAGTTGAACTTCTGCCCTATGTGCCAAGGGAAGGTCCAAAATTCCCATTACTTCTCTCTAAACAATTATGGTAAAACCATCTTTTGCATGGGACTCCATGATATCATTTTGCCTCCACATAGCAAAAACATTATTTATTTATGTGATAAGACCACTCCTATTATTTTCCACACTACTCTGAAACAATAAGTACCCAATTGCACTTTTATGGTGTCCAATCAAAAATCTCAATTCCTTATATAACTTAAGAACATTTCTGTCATTAAAACTGGCAAAAGAAATCCATCTCAATGGCTATCTTAAGACAAATGTTGTTTTGACGTTAAACTGGACAAAAATCATTAAGAATTAAATACTAACTCAGCATTGATACAATAGGAACACAAATAGAGACCCAGGTCTATACAGCAGCTTCAGGTGATCTGGCCCACAATACATATATGTTGTTTAATTCAGTGAAATGAAAACACAAAATAAGAAAAAATTCTCATAGAACTAGCACACACTGAAGAAAATACCAGAATATTTCAATTTGAAAAAAAATGCTGTCATAGATCTATTGTCTTAAACATTAAATTTATTTTTAATTTTTTAAATTTTTTAAAAATAATGACCCTTAGATATTTTTGGACATTTCAATTATCAAAGAAACTCTTGATTAAACTGGTTTTATTTTCCAAGGTAGAAATGGTAGAATTTTGTTGTTGTTGTTTTTGGTTTATTTTTAGAAGTTTTTATAAAGTAATTTTTTAATTAAAGGAGTATTTTCCCCTTAAAATTTTGTTTATTTTGAAATTTTAGTTTATCAATACTCTCCATTTGCCAAGTCTTCCCCCCCCCCCCACTTGCCAAGTCTTGTAATTCAGTTTCTAAGTAGTAAAATAATCCCTCCAAGACCTGATAACAAGGGAGTTCTTTGTAACACTTGGAACATTCTATAATTATTTTGTATTTCTCCTAACAGTTTTTTTTTTAAATCAGTTTGTAACTAATAGGATCTTTCTTTTCTTTCTTTCTTTCTTTCTTTCTTTCTTTCTTTCTTTCTTTCTTTCTTTCTTTTTCTTTCTTTTTCTCTTTCTTTCTTCCTTTCTTTCTTCTTTCTTTCTTTCTTTCTTTCTTTCTTTCTTTCTTTCTTTCTTTCTTTCTTTCTTTCTTTCTATGTGTGTGTGACTAAAAATTTTCCTCTAAGTCATATTCCCTGACTTTATATTGCTGACCATTTCCTTTTTTTTTTTCCAAGTTGGATTTTCACTAGGTGGTATAATCATTCTTTCAGGATACTATCACTTTATCTAAATATGCCATCGTTCAAAATGTCTATGTCCATAAAGGATTGAAAGTAGAACAAAGTATCAATGTGCAGTAAAAGAACTAGGCAAGTATTTGGAATCTGTTTTTTCTTTGCAGAAAAAGCAAGTTTGCTTTCCAGAACACCACCCAGATAGTACCAAATCACATTAACTAACCATATGGACACATTCCAGAAAACCAATTTCAGAGTCACTGGGTTTTCTGACTTTGAACAAGATAATGTCATTTCTATTGACACGATTTACTGAAATTCAAATTTAATGCAACCTGAACTATGGTCATTACCCATAACTACCTAGAGTTATTTCACATTAGGAGATCTAGCATAATTTCTGTTTTTCTCTGATATGACCAACTTTCCTTTCTGGGATGTTAATTTATATGAAATGGTACATTTAGAAATAAATATGAAAGTATCCTTGAGGCATGAAAAATTTGCTCCTCTTGAAGAGTTTCTGATTTGGTAGTACTTGGTTGGTTTGTTTTCTTTTTATTCCGAGTTAACACAAATCAGCAGTTTGTAATGCCCTAATTGCAACCAAGACAAAAAAAGTCAATGCCAACAATACCAATAAAGCTACTTGAAGAAAATCGTTAAGTACTAGGCTAACTGTTAATGGTGATGATAATCATAATAATGATATTTTATACCTCTACAATGCGTTTCCTCTGAGCATCTCAGAGGACTTTATTGATAAATACTTTGATTTTACCCAGATAAATCACGTTTTCATTTGTATACACTTCTGTAAAGTTGCTTCAAATATCGGCATTAATCAAAAATGCAGAATCCCTCAATTTTAACATTTCAACCATTTATACACTTAGCTTAAAGAATACCTGTGCACTTTCTGATGTTCTAGAAACAGCTTGCTTCCTGAGAATTGATTACAGGTGTTATCAGAGTTAAACATCTATTATTGTAAGAGGTACCAGAATAAACATAGATATTTACATCTCTTCTATAGGTCAGGAATAGAAATTCTAATGACCTAGAAAAGCAAATCTTTCAGAAATTTGTTCTGATCTCAAGAAAACTTAGGCATTCTGTTGTTCTTCCAACTTGAATATTTGAATAGCAGAACTCTTTGTATTTTTTAAAATACATACACACACAAACTCCTTGGGTTCAAACGGTGGTCTGACATATTGTAAGATACCCCAGATGTGAGAGTACTCTAGGCATAATAGTTCTTCCTTTACTTTGCGTGGACTTTTCCAGGGTTGGTGCCGTGGTGTACCCCAGATAGAAAAGGACAGCCTCGCCTAAGGGATACATTTTGCTCTGTGGCGAAAGCATAAGTTAGCTAATGGTCTTCCGAGAGAATGCATTCTCAGGCTCCCCAGGTTCACCCATGAGCAATCCAAAACATTTGGCTTGGTCATTTAGCCAATGCCATGTAAACAACAATAAACCCCATTACCCAGTAGGATTACTGAAAGGACTAAAAGGGTTAAAGATTGAGGAAGTTCCTAACATGATGCCAGGCATTCATGATGCTTATGAACCAAGGGAACAATCCCACTGAAAATTAAATTAAAACCAAACAAAGCAAAGCAAAACAGAAAACAGACTGAAATATGAAGAGAAAATTCAATTGCCGTCTTATGGCTAGATCTCTTAACCTGGGGTCCAGGAATGGCCACCTGTCTAGACAGGTTTCAGGTGATTTATAAGCACAATTGGAGGCAAAGATGTACATGGGAATTTTTCTAACGTCTTTCCCTCTTATTAGAGACTCCGAAGAGTCCCTGACTCAACAGAGTTCAGAAACTATTGCCTTACAGTGATAATAGTGTTGTCAATAGCAGTGACAGCATGACAGAAAAACCCCTGCCTCCTTCGCTACCCACCATGCCCTCACAAATTCACTAAAGAAAAAACAAACAGGTTTACAAATTACAGTATTTGATAATTTATGTCTGGTTGCTGCTCATTTCCTGATGATTTTATTTATAAAGGAAGATGTGCACCCCATGAACCCTGTACCATAGCTCTTCCATTATCTGGACGCACTGTTCTCTTTCTCCTTTTCTTTCTCCTTATCCTTCATATCCACAAATCCCATTTCACTGATTTCTGGATAAACAGAAATTAAAATGTTGACGTGTAACTAGATGGAGCTGCACAGTGTTCGTGAATCCCAGTCACTGGGGTTTGCGGAGCAGCTTAGAGTTTTAAAGTACTTACTGTGAGTTAGGGTATGATTTATTTCCATTTTGTAGATCAGAAAATGGGGTTCTGAGGGGTTAAATGGCTTGTCCAATTTTAGTCAGCTAGTGCAGGCTAGAGCCAGGGCCCAAGCCTCAGAGACCCGACTTAAAATCCTATATTCCATCTACTGAGACTGCTATTCCCAAAGGAATGCAGCCTAGCCCTCTTTTCCCCCAATACTCCATAAAAAAAGCATTCCAAAATCAAATGCATCTCAATTAATATGGCTCTGTATTGGAAGATACAGAAGATCTCAAAGACAACAGCAACAACAAAACAACTGTTTAACTTTCTTACCGCAGACTTGACCTGAAGACCCAGTAAAGAACAAAATATCCAAGGATGCCAAATTATCAAGCTGTGTCTTTGAAAGTAACCCTCAGGATGAAGAGTTGGGGCAGGAAGAAACTTTTTATTCCGTTTTCCCTAACAACCTTCCCAAAACAGTATTTTGAATGAAGCAGCCATCAAAAGGAATTTTCTCTTATCTACCTGCTTTAGTTTATCAGTTTTCAGGCAACTCTGACCCAGATCTACAGCCCCTCCCTTACTGTCAATCCTCTCCCTACTGTCGTTCTCCCCAAGGCTATTTTTCTACTACAACCAAGCAGGCTATATTTTTTTGCCAGATCAATCTTTCTAAAACACAGGCCAGGTGACATCAGTCCCCCACTCAAAAACGGTTTACTGCTGGTGACCTACTACGGAATACTATTGAGGGCTTCTATAATCTGGACTCAAGTCACCTTCTTCATGTTGTTTTTCTAACCTGCTACATTGAAGGTGATAAATATGTGGCACATTTATCATCATGAACCCCCCCAGGCACATGTATTCATTCAAAGATTAGTTGTTGATTCCCCACGGTGTGCATGGACTCTGTTCAGCTCCAGGAATCTCATAGGCATATGGTTCCTGACCTCATAGAGCTGATGACTAAGTGGAGAAGACAGGCAATAAACAAGAAACTAAATGAACTGTGATAGCACTCTAAGGAAACAAAATTGCTGCTGAATACAGAAATGGGGATGGGGCTTGTGGAAGGCCGGAAGTGATCTAGTTAAATATGATAGTTGGAGAAGACATAGCTGAAGATGCAACATTCGAATAAGAGGTGGTCATCCTTGGAAAAGAGCATTCCAGATTGAGGGACAAGCAAGTGTGAAGAGCCTGAGGTGGGAAAGAGCTTGCGGAACTTTAAAGAGGCCTGCTTGAATGGAGACCAATGGACCAGGACTGTAGCCTCCAATGAGGCAAAGTCTACATCACGGAGGTCCTTAGACCCATGGACAGAACTAGTTGTTTTACCCAGTGTAATGAGAAACCAACAAATTGTTTTAAGCAGAGAAGTGCCACAATCTGATTAATATTTTTTTTTAACCAAGGAGACATTAATAACCAAGATAAGCCTCTGCCTTCAAAGGGAACTTAAAATAATAATAATGCTGAAAAGCAAAAGCACTAAATTATAGAAGGAAAAAAAAAGAGAGGCTGTTGTACAAATATGTGTTTACTTCAGATTTTTTACTAACAAAAAATAAGACTAGAACATTTTAGAAGATCCATTTTAGGGTTGGAACAACTTAAAGTCTATCCAGCCTCGAAGTAGGATCTGGCATATTCTGTATGAAAACAAGGTGAAAGTCAGAGCTTTTAGTCACAACTTCAACTCTTTGGGCCCACGGCCATTGCAGAAGTCTGGGGGTAGGGGCAGAAATAGAGCGTAAATACATTATACAGAATACATTACACACCAAGCTTAGCCTGAATTTCAGAGCATGAAAACACATGGCATTCCTAAGTATACTCCTTATCTAAAATTAGCTGACATCTAAGGAAATCTAACATCTAAGAAAAGTCAGCAGAACCCCTGAAATACCAAAAAGAGCAAGCCCATAGCATTCCCACCAATTCTGAGTAAGATCTGCCAGAGCTAAGATCAAATCCTTTGTATGTTTACAGCCTGTCTCACATTAGAGATATTTTTTTTTTGCCAAATCTGATGTAATATTTCTTTTTTCGTTTTTCTTTTCTTTCTTTCTTTTTTTTTTTCTTTTTTTTTTTTGACAAAAATGTGCAGTCAACCCTAGGCAAAAAGTGTGGAAATAGATTTCAAACAAATGTGTTACAGAAGCCGACTAAACCCTAGGCGGGAGGCAGCACGGCTACCTGGAGAGTCGGGCCCTGTGATCAGACCACGGGGACCCTTTGGGGTTGCAGTCGACTTGCTTCCAGTTGGGCCTGAATTGTCCTCTCACCGAAGACACAGCACGAGGTGCCTAACCCATCTCCAAGACCGCTGCGTAGGCCGATGTCAGCCTCGCTGGCCTAGCTGCCTGGATTCGACACGCTTTTTACTGTGTACCCTCTAGTTCCTGCGGCTCTAAATCAATAACTTCTGTCTTGTGACTGCAGCTTCCCTTAAAAACAGAGGAGCCGGGCTAGAAAGAGAAAGAGCTGTTCTGAATCCCGACATGCTCTCGCTCCCCCGTAGAACATCCAGCCGGGGGGGCGGGGGGGCGTGAATGATGGGACACGAGGAAACTGAAAAAGCACATCTCCTGACGGCACTTACAGGAGTCCCAAAACCCAGGGACCCAGAGCCCCCAGCTCACCGTTTGTGGACTCTCTCCCGGCCCCGCCCCGCCCCTGAGGGAGTCACGGGCCACACAGGGATGCTGCTGTGTTTCTGGGGCTTTCTTCGCCGATGCTAACAGAGGATGTCACCCCGCCTTCACTTCTGTAACCTTTCTTTGATTAAATTCTCAGGTAGCTTTAGCAACTCCGAGCTGCGGCCAATTGGGTTTGAAGACACGACAAACAAGCTTCTACAGCCGCCGCCGTATTGAAAGAAATGATGTCCTACCAGGTCCGGGGGGCTCTTTGGAGCAGCCTTACGAGGCTTGATGAACCGTCTGGAGTCCGCGTTGGTGTTTACAGCTCTTGGTGAAAATATCACGCACCCAGCACAGTTTGCTGGGAATCGTGCTCAGTGACTACTTGAGGCACAAGTCATTAAAGTGACACTCGGAGGAAATCCGCTTAAAATTTGATTCCACATTTTTATGATAGGGTAAAGAATGTTTTCTAGCTTTTGAATAGCTATATTCCTTTCAATTCTGTCATCTTGGCCTGATACACCCAGTGGCTCAGCGTCGGCCGGGGAGTTCCAGGCGGCAGCGGCTATACCTGGGGCTTCGGAGCGATCCATCAGACGGGCGCATCCTACCCGAGCAACGATGCTGCTGCTCGAAGGTACGAAACCGCGAAACACCATCAGAGGCTTGGCTTCCTTAGGAAGCCACAGAAAGATGGGCGAAGCAAACAGAATCACGGAAATGCAATGTCATCAAGAGCTAATGGGATTAGGAAAACAGATACGTTAGGTAATCAAAATAAATTAATTAATTTAAAAATGTCCTTTGTTGAAAATTCTTCAGCCTGTGTTTTAAGAATATAATCATTTATTTCTTTTGTAATAATAACTTGGCAAAATAGAAGGCTTTATATTTCCAAAATTCTTTATCTGGAGCCAGGCTACTGAGGCTGAATCCTGGCTCTGTCACTTTTTAGTTGTTAAAATTAGGCAACAAAATTCACTATATCTGAGTTTCTTCTATAAACCGGAGGGGGAAGGGGGCAATTTTAAGAATCTCATAGAACTGAAGGGAGGGTTAAATGAGTTAACATACGTAGAAAGCTAGAACACCAAGGGGCCCACCACAGAAAGAGCCAAATAATTTTCAGACGCTATTACTATTACTCTTGCTGTGATTTGTTGCCGTCATCATCATCTTCATCTTCGTCATCAGCATCTGTGTCTTCTTAGTGAATTCCCACAACAAAACAGTGCGGAGCTGTGGGCAACGTGTTCTGTTATATAAATAAAAGAAACTAAGTCCCTTAACAGAATGAATGAATGAATGAATGAATGAATATTTAAGTATTTACATATTTTTAAAGAATAAGATTTTCCGACTAATTACAGCAGAGTCATGACTGGAATCCTGAGCTCTTTCCGCCAACAACATCAGAACTTGCTGCAGAGAGTGGATGCTGACATCACTTCAGTGTTGCGTCACTATACCCTTGTGGCATTTTCTTAAGTCATTGGTTGCAAACTCCACATCCCCTGCTGAGTATCTATTTTCTCCTCACCTTCTCTTGAAGGCATTAGGTGTTACAGGATCAAGTCGCAGCCTGTAATTTCTCCTGACCCCTAGATACTACTCCACACTTCTTTTATTCATACTCACCTCTTTTAAATTACAAAGCAGTTGATACACAAATAAATTTCTCCCTATTTTCTAGGGACAACTTCCTCCTCCTCCTCCTCCTCCTTCTCCCTCCCTCCTCTTCCTCCTCCTTCTATCTCCTCTTCCTCTTCTTCCTCCTCTTCCTCTGTCTCTCTTGCTCCTTCCCTCCCACCATCTTTCTCTAGATTTCTGTTCCATCAGTCATTCCCCTTTTCTAAAGTACTTTCAGATCATTTCTTTTTTTTAAATTCTAAACAAGGAAAGATCTTCCCTTTCATGTCAAATCTTTACTTTCCATACTGACTTTTCATTAATGGTCCACAATCTCTCTCCACTCACTCCTGTATCCTATAATCTAGCACATATGTTTGCCCAGCTTATTGGGATTTCTTGCTTCAAAGCCACCAGGAAACCACTTATTATTGTATTTGGTACCCTTTTTTCAGCCCCTAAGTCCCTTTATCTCTCAAGCGGTGACATCAGAGGCCCCATCTCTCACTGCACGCTCTCCGTTGGAGCTCACTACATCTATTCTCCTCACAACCATTCCTCACGCTCTGTCTCCACTAATAGTCATCTCTGTTTTCTCACCTGACTTTTTTCCCAATTAAAAAAAAAAACATTTTATTTTTTATTTTTATTTTTTTTAAAGATTTTATTTATTTATTTGACAGAGATAGAGACAGCCAGCGAGAGAGGGAACACAAGCAGGGGGAGTGGGAGAGGAAGAAGCAGGCTCATAGTGGAGGAGCCTGATGTGGGGCTCGATCCCATAACGCCGGGATCACACCCTGAGCTGAAGGCAGACGCTTAACGACTGTGCCACCCAGGTGCCCCCCCCCAAAACAACATTTTAGAAAGATCTGTCTTCAAGCCCCATTCACTCTCCCTCCTTTATTTACTTATCTGTATTATGGATCTATAGTTTAAACTCTGTCTTCTCACTAAAACCTGTTCACCTCTTAATGATTTCCCTATTTCTTGTCCTGATCCTGGATAACTCTCAAGAGATTGGAAGTTAAAATGGCCTGGGATTTCATCTGAGCTCTGCCATTTACTATATCATTCAGGAGAAGATCTTAACTTCTCAGAACTTCGGCACACCATCCATAAAATGAGGCTTGGGAAGAGGAAATTAAAAGTACATATGGTGCCGTCCCCTAAAGGGGATCATGAGAAGCTACTCGCTGCCCACTCCTGACTCCCACCCCACCACACACACATCCCTCCCCCACATGAGGATTCCAGCACTGAAATCAGCACCAGACTGGAGTCCTTCCCCAGCCCCGTCTCCCATATGTAACCCATCAAGTTCTCCTGATTTAGTGCCTCCTTCCTGTGGGTTTTCTTTCCACATCCAGAGCACATCCCTCATGGCTCACTGCTGGCTTCTCACCACAGCCTTCTTCTCAGTTTCACCGCCTCCAATTTCTCTCAGGCTTCAATCCACTCTGGACAATGGCACCCGATTAATATTCCAAACCACTGCTCAAAACAATTACTTTCCCAAGGCAACCCAGCTAATAAGTAGGACACAGATTTGAGCCCGGACAGTCTATTCTGGAGTCTATACTCATAACTACAAGCCTGTACGGTCTCCATATCAATGTTTGGTCCTAAAATTCAACATCCTTCATGATCTGACCCCCAAGACCTTCCCACGCTTTCTTTCTGCCACACCTCAACACCGGTGTTTGATTTACCTGCACTTCCTAACATAAGCTTTCTTTATCCTTTAGGGTTCTTTCAGCTATGAGTCACAAAATACTAACTCAAGGCTTTAAACAGATAGGGGGTTTACAATCTCATGTAACAAGCCAAAAGGTAGACTATTTCCAGAAGTATTTAATTTTACAGCTGAACAGTAAATCTAAGACTCAGATTCCCTCCATCTTCCTTCCACTTTGCTACGTTCAACGTGATCTCATATGAGCTCCCTTTGTGGTTGCAAGATGGCACCACAGTTCTAGAAAGCACATATAGATACAATATCCAACGAAAGAAAGGACAGTAACTCCACCATAGTTTGAGTGAAGAATCTTTTCCCAAACCCTATCTTTCCCACCAGACCTCCCTTGACATCTCATTGGCCAGAGTTTTAACACTATCACCAAACAATTTGTAAACAAAGCACCATGAAGCCAGACAGATGCAGCAGCTTCCAACATCTTTGAGATATGTCCACAGTGAAGATTACATCATACACCCCAACTCACTACATGCATAAATACATTTCATAATGCATATATAAAATGCAACTGGAAGCTTTATAAAATAAAATTCATCCTTACTGAGCGACACATTCAGATACTTTCTATTCCATTTTATTCTCTATACTACTCCATTCCATTAATAAAAACAAACAAACAAAACACCAAATTGGTTTTGTAACTCCCTAATAGACTGCTACTGGCACTTTGGAAAACGCTGGCTTGTACTAATGAGAATTTACTCAAGTATTGCTGGAGACAGGTGAACTCAAGAATATTATCAGGTCAGTATGGTGAAAGGGGAAATGACTGTTTTAAAGACGGCTAATACTTTCTCGTTTTTGTGTGTCTTAGTTTATGCATTCACCATTCATCCATGTGTATGACACCCCTCACTCAACACTCATTTGCTAAAATTGGGATGTTTCAAACTTGGGATATTTCAACTTGCTGCTGGAAAGGCTGGAGTTTTTATTTATAACTTTAAAAAGACTGACATTCCTCAGTAGTTTATAAGTCACAGAAAATAAATCAAGTATTTTTTTTTAATTTCAAGATCTAGTTGCTTTTGATGATACAAGTAGGGTAAAAGGTCATGGGAGTTCAATTAATTTACTTTAAAATGCTCCTTTTAAATGGTGTCCAAAGAATAAATCACCAAAGACTAATCAGGAAAAACTGAGTCTCTCCCTCATGTTTGGAATGTCTCAGGATCTGAGAACAGCTGGCCCCATCTCTGTTCTCTCTTCTCCTGATTCATCTGTTCATGATCCCAGTGAGAGGTCACCCTGGGGCCCTAAATAATATGAGCCTGCGCACAGAGACCGCCACTTTCTTCCTGCCACTATCCTACCCTTAAGAACTTTGCCAAGCTCAGCAAAGGCTTTCAAGAAACTGGGCTTTGCACCCAGTCCTGCTTTTCACCCACTGAGCCCGGCTCTTCACAGACCTATGATCATTTCTATTTTTACAGTAACGCATTGGTGTATCCAAAGTGCCTGAGCACCTGATAGGAACGAAGCATGGTGTGAGGCTGCAGGGAACCCCCCACCAATAAGTCATAGTGCCTATTCTTAAGTGACTTGGAATCTAATGCAGGATATAATCCTGCAAACAGCTATTGAAACAGAAATTTCATAGTGGAGGTTTCCAAGAAGGAATACTGACTAATATTTGGTGAGTGCCCACTAAGTGCCAGATGCTGAGTGCTAGATCATTTATGTGAATGACTCCCATCAAAAAGCCATCATTCTCTCGCGGTATCATCATCTCCCTTTTTGCAGGTGAGGAAACTGAGGCCAGAGAGCCCCAGTAACTTTTCCCATGGGATATAGTTCCTAAGCAGTAGAGCCCAAAAGCAGAAAGAGATCCTTTGGACTCCAAAGTTTATTGTTTTCTCTATCATTTTCTCTGAGTCCACAAGCAAAAGAAAATTTTATCCAGATGAAAGGAAGACATATTTGAAATATACCTTTTTTTTAAAAGATTTTATTTATTTATTTATTTGACAGAGTGAGAGACAGCCAGCAAGAGAGGGAACACAAGCAGGGGGAGTGGGAGAGGAAGAAGCAAGCTTCCAGCAGTGGAGCCTGATGTGGGGCTTGATCCCAGAACGCTGGGATCACACCCTGGGCAAAGGCAGACGCTTAACGACTGAGCCACCCAGGCACCCCTGAAATATACCTTTGAAAAAGAAGGATGTGTTTCCCAATGATAAGGGGCAGAGTAGGGTGCTGGGTGTAGATGGCAGTCCTTTGATGAGTTGTGCAGGCTGGCAAGGGCAAGCTGGGTTCAGGAGATGCTAAACAGTATGGTTTGGTTGCCACTTGAGGGGTGTTTAGGGGGACAAAAGAAAGCAAATCTAGAAAAGGTGCTAAATTCCAATTCCTCCAGTTTTTATAATTCAGTAGAGATTTCTAAAGGAGAAAGGCCATTCTGCAACTTGTCTATTAGATTGTAAGTCAGGGCGGGGGGCTGGGGGCATGCTGGAATCGCGTGAGCAGAGGCGACCCTCTCAGAGCAGGAGATATTCTGGTCCTTCATGAGCCTCACAGTGCAACTCAGTGCTTTGCAGCTAGGAGGTCTGCAGTTTACCCCAAATGAATGAATGACAGACAAACAAAGGAGGGTTTCCTGCTCTCTCTTGCCATGTTGCTTAAGAAATGGGTCAGGGTGAGCTGTTGGACGGTGGGTTGAAGGACGGGAACTGACAGGGCAGAGCTCAGGATTAGCTTGACTTTTCCCTCTGTACCAGCCTCCAGATGAGGGAACTAAACAGCATGGCCGTTCGTTGGTTCAAATATCATTACTTCTCCAGTTATGCAGAAATGATGTGCTGGGGGGCAGAAAGTATTCAAGAGAGAACAGATGAAATGTAGAAGAGACAAATGTCCTAAAGGATTTGCAGCAGGATCTCCATAGCCAACAACGCCATGGTTCATACTACCAGACAGCCAAACCACATTTTTTTACACACCAGTCTGGTATTTTACTTTAGCTGAAGGAAGAAAGCAACCTAAAATTCTAACTGTAGGTTACTTACTGTCGTGTGGGTTAGGTGACAGGGAGGTGACATGGGGTGGCAACTTAGCAGCACATTCTGGGTGCAGCTTTGTGCAAAAGCTCAGCTTCAAAGGCTTTGCAGGTTGTTAATATATAAACTCCAAGCAGGAAGAGGCTAAAACATGTTGCAGAACTGTTTTGCAAGATTAGTTTGCTTGGCCTTACAGCCAGATAAAAATGGGCCCCCTTGAAGCAACAGTCACAGCCTGAGCAAGTAAAGCCAAAGCTGTGGGGGTGGGGAGGCAAGAAGGGACACCAAAGGGGAGCCAAGAGATGGAGAGATACTCAAACTTAGAGACACACCTGCTTCTGATACAGCGAAGGCTTTGAGTTCTTAATCAATGGTCAGGAGTCACAGTCACACCAAACAGGAAGTTGTTGGTGACAGTTCTTTTTGGTGCTTGATGGCACTTTCCATTGGCTTTTATATGCCAATCACAGTGCAGTATGAAGGTGGGCTAGCCATATTTAAAGTAGCAGAGGTTAGGTGGAAAATCCCAGAGATTCTCACGAGAGTGTTACCCAATAATGAGTAAACACAGATGTTTGATACGGTGGCTTTGGATGAGGGTCACAAGGTCTGTGACTCTGATATCATGATTAGGACAACTCTTCAGATGCACCATGTTGAGTATTTGGGGCTTAATCCTGCAGCAGTGCCCTTTTAAGGAACAGTTAAATCTGGAAGAGCATCGTAAGAGCCAGTAGATGACCCTTCTGTGGAGTTACCATGTCACCACAACTATCACATGCTTAGTTGCAGAGAAGTAAAATATCAATTTCAACCCGCAGTGAGGAAAAACATTCATTTTGTAAAAGCCAGTTAGAGTCTTCTGTGGATTTTAAAGTGAATGTGTATTGCTTTGTTTATTAAGATGCAATGTGTGTGAACTGCCATATACGTTCATAAAACATAATGAGATATTTTCATTAACATCAAAAAATGAAACAAATATAAAAAAAATGTTTTGAAACCAAAAAAAATCCAGTGTCAGAGGCTAAGTGTACCAATGTGATAAATAAATGCTCTTCCCTTTCTTTCTTCTCATTTTCTCATAAAATCTTAAAAATGATTTTGATCTTTAAGCTGCAGACCTACACTAAACTCTGGGGAACACAACGTAACAGATAGCCTCTTCCCACCTCTGTTTCTCTCTCTTTCTCTCTCTACTTGACTTCATAACTACATACACAAATGCATTCCCAGGCACAATAAAATGAAACATAACAAAAAAGCTGATTTCTTAAAAAAATCTTAATTCTAAAATTAAGAATTTGATATGCTTCCAAATTATGTCTATACAAAAATGTTTGTTGTTGTTTTTTTTTTAATTTGGTTTTGTTTCTAGATAGGAAAAGTTTGGGATATTTATTAAATGTTGGATGAAACTCATTGTTCTTCATTTGTGAACCCAGGAATGCTAGATTGAGGCATTTGGTGAGACTCTTTCTTTCATCATTAACCTGATTTGTCAAGTCTTCGGTAGTCTGTCCTAGGCTATATTTAAGTGAGGAAATCCTGCCGCTAAATGGGATGATCTTTTGACTTTGGTAAAAATAAAGTGAGATGAAAATTTTCCCCTGTAGGCTGAGTTCCCTTGATGCCTAGTTGCAGTGTCTTGCTTCTGGACTGTGGTTTCTGGGTAATGACTCTTAACAGAAGGACGGTAAAGGTCGAAACAGAGGCCACTATGGGAAGGCTCTGTAGTGTCTGAACTTCAAAAAGGATACTATTCTGGATGAATTGGTAGATCTGCCTTACTTCATAGGTGAGGAAACTCCAGCCCCAAACACTTAAGAGATTTTGCCCACAGGCATTATCAGTAGCAAATCCAGCAAATCCAGTTAAGAGGGCACATGTTGGGATGAGCACTGGGTGTTAAACGCAACTAATGAATCGTTGAACACTCCATCAAAAACTAATGATGTACTATATGCTCGCTAATTGAACATAATAATAATAATAAAATTATTCAGTATCACATAAAAAAAAAAAAACCACCTAACTCCTGCTTCACAATTCAAGGTTCTGTCACTTATGTCACTATGAGGCAGAAAAACAAAGTAAAATTTGTCATTGTAAAATAATGGAACTCTCATCTGAAAAAGGTAGAGAAATTTGCAATAGAGCAGATACACTTCACTGTGTCGTCATCAGGCACCCTGTTTGTGGGGAGCTTCTCTGATTGTCTGGAAGCCCCTTCCCCACCCATCCCCACCTCTGCCCTCAGGTGCTGCTCTTCCTCCCCTCTGCAGTGGTGTTTCTCAGTTCTTTATATACTTACACAGGGTTTTGCAGTTGTATGTTTGTAAGCCTATTTTCTCCACTAGATGTTAAATTCATCAAGAACATAATCATTTAAAAAATAAATTTGTTAAATGAATAGTGAATAAAGAATATATATATATATATGTATATTTCTATTTCAAAACCACAAGGATAATAATGAAGTCTAAGTATTATGCTATAACATATGTTAAATACTTCACGTAGGGCATTTAACCTTGTCAAGTTGTGTATTAGTAGCTCAATGACATCTATTGAATACCTACTCACTCTTCTCCTGGAGCTGTCAAAAAGCGTTATAATCCTTCCACATGCTAATGGTTTCAGTTTAAGCGTTCATTGATTAAGAAGAGATAAATGGATGGATGGATTTTCAGATGCCGATTTCACAACTCTACAATCTCCCAGGAGACCCTAGTGCGCACGCTGGAAATCTCATGGTTTAGATTGTTCCAATACCTAAATGAGACTTTGATCCATCATGAAAGTCACTACAATGGAGCAAAGCGCCACAACATGAACAAATAGCAGAGGTCTGAGAGCAAGAGAAAACGAGACAAGAAGGGAAAACAAAAAACAAAAAATCATTCCTACTTCCTACTTTAAAATATCCTTCCTACTTTAAAATATCTCCACCAATTCATAGGTTATTGCCAGCATGGAGTTATTTCACCGCCTTCAACCCCTTTGTCACAAAGAGATCCCATGTTGCTAGGCTGCATAAGAGAGAAGACATACACACTCACTCTTGCACATATGCACACACTCATACGTATTCACATGCGTGTGCGCACACACCCACCCCAGAGTAGCTCAAGAAGGCTATGTGAAAGAAAAAATAGACAATCTCTGATTATGTTTCTTATGAGCCTGTAGAATTCCAAGTAGATTTCTTGCACTTCTTTATTTTTTTTTAGCCTGTTTTATTAGCTAAGACTCTTCTAGTTTCAAGTGATGGAAATCTAACCTGAATGGTTTAAACAAACAAGAAACTAAACAAAGGTAGATGTAAAGAATTTATTGGCTTACTGAAAAGTTCAAGGGCAGAGTAGCTTCATGCAAGACTGGATCCAGAAACTAAAAAAAAAAAAAAGAGAGAAAAAAAAAGAAAAAGAAAAAGTCACTAAGACTCAATTTTTCCCTATCTCTGGTTTTCTCCGAAGTGGGAATTACCGTCACCAAGGCTCTCTCCTCATGATGTAAAGAAGGTTAGCTGAAGCTCGAGAAAAAAACTACAGCAGCAAATGAGGCTCTTTTTCCCAGTGGTTCCCACAAAATCCCATGACTGGCAACAGGCTTAGGTGCTCTAAGTCTGATCCACTCACTGTGGCCAAGAGGATAAGATGTGTTGATGGGACAGGTGTGGTTTACATGTGGGGATGACCAGCCATTCTGTTTTCTTGAGACCAAGTCCCGTGCCCCAGAAAACCCTTGGGTAAATCAGGATGGTTGGTCTTCCAGGTTTCCTGCAGTACTGAGGATGGGATTATTTCCAAACTACGGGCATTGAGAGTGTGCGTAATAGCAGGGGTTGAGTGTTAGGCAGGGGAAATGTTCCCTATGCCCACATATGAACTGTAGAGCTGTGCTGAGCAACACAGCACCCACACGTACCCACTGACCACCTGCAGTGTTGTAGTCTACATTGTAGCTGAAAACGGGTCTGAACTGAGAAGCCCGTTAAGTGTAAAATGCACACTGGATTTTAAAAACTTAGTATGAGGGGCGCCTGGGTGGCACAGCGGTTGGGCGTCTGCCTTCGGATCAGGGCGTGATCCTGGCGTTATGGGATCGAGCCCCACATCAGGCTCCTCTGCTATGAGCCTGCTTCTTCCTCTCCCACTCCCCCTGTTTGTGTTCCCTCTCTCTCTCGCTGGCTGTTTCTATCTCTGTCGAATAAATAAATAAAATCTTTAAAAAAGAATTTATAAGCTACAAAAAATTAAAAATAAATAAATAAATAAATAAATAAATAAAAACTTAGTATGAGAGAAAGAATGCAAGGTATCTTATTAGTAATTTTGTTAATTAATAATATTAATTTACTTGTTGAAATGGCAATGCTCTAGGTATGTTGAGTTAAAATATACTATTTTTTTTTTTACTTTTTTAATGTGGCTATTAGAAAAATTAAAATTACACACGTGGCTCACATTGTATTTCCGTTGCCTGGCAATGCTATAGGTTTTAACAAGGTAATAATGTATTTATGTTACATGTAAGTGGGGTCATATTTAAAAAGATGCTTTGAATGTATGGCATCGTTTTTTTTAAGATTGATTCATTTATTTGACAGAGGGAGAGCATAAGCAGGGGGGAGGGGTAGAGGGAGAGGGAGAGAGAGAATCTCAAGCAGACTCCCTGCTGAACACGGAGTGCAATGGGGCTCGATCTCAGGACCCTGATATCATGACCTGAAGATGAAATTAAGAGTTGGCCGCTGGGACGCCTGGGTAATTCAGTCGGTTAAGCATCTGCCTTCTGCTCAGGTCATTCTCCCCCCTGCTCCCTGCTTGTGCTCTCTCTCACTCTCTCTCTTTCTCTCTCAAATAAATAATATCTAAAAAAAAAAAAAAAAAAAAGAGTCAGCAGCCTAACTGAGCCACCCAGGTGCCCCTGAATGTATGGCATCTTAAACAACAAATGATAAATTAGAGAACATCAGGCCCCAAACAAATTCAAGACCAAATGTATTCATTCACTGCTTCCTGTCCTCATCTGTGCCAGGATCAGCCTTGAGTCCAGGGACTTCAGTCCCAAATAAGAAGAGAGGTCTGTCCTTCAATAGCCCAGAGACCAGAATGGAAGAGACTGGGGGAGAAAATTGTAATACAAAATAAAGTTGTGAGTGATACAATAAACTGTCCACGGTCTGTATTGATTTAATTAATTCTATTATCCAAGTAAGTTTTGTGTATTCAATCCATACTCTACATTTTCTCCTTTTATTGCACGCCCAGTTCCCTGAGACTAGGAAAAGTGCACTGATAAGTTGCATACAACCAATCGCTTTGGTTTCAGGGCTCCCTTTTTACTTGAAGATCAAATGTTTCTTCCTCTCTTAGTTACTCTTACCAGAAGCAGGTTAGCCCCGTGAAAGCTAATGGGCCTAGGTTCCAAATATTGCCAATGTTGCTCACCAGCTCCCTTACCGCTGAAAGTGGTTAACCACTCTGTGCCTCATTTTCCACCAACAGCATTGAGGAACAGGATCCTAAGTGACTCTCGAACACACGAACACACACACACACACACACACACACACACACACACACATCTTTGTTTGCAATTTACCTTATTATTGTTAATCATCTGAAAATACCGAATGCTTACAAACACTCCAACTTACTGTAATTGGACTCCTTCAATATAACTATTTTCAGTCACAGGGAGGGTTCTGCATACTAGCAATTGGGTTCTCTCTAAACATCCTTGAGAATGTTTATTTGAAAAGATTACCTTGTTTTCCTTCAGGATTAAGTCATGGTCACTGCAGAGAGAGATGATTTGGAAAGATGACAAGCAGTTTTTGATAGTTCCTCAAAGACTGCCCTTGTTCAATGAATATACCCACAGAAAAACAAAATGCATTCTAGCCCACACACGTTAGAGACATTTTTCAAACACCTAGATTAGAGAAGATAGGTATTACAAATAACATATTTGTTGGGGAGAGTGAAGAAATCACAAACTTGCTTGGATAAACACTATTAAATGCATACTTAACCAGTGGATTGCGACAGTTCCCCTCTGGCCCTCACTGACAAGCTTGACTCCAGCTGTAAATTCGATTGCAAAACTTCCTTGTCAGAGAACTCACCCTGTTAGGAGGACTCAACCCTGGCTTTGAATCTGCAAGGACAGAAAAATCAATGTGACAGCAAAGCAGTTGCTTGTGTCAGGCCTAACCAAGGAGAGAAAGAGCTTTAAATTAATCATCATTTAGGGTTACTAGCGAGCTGGTGAGCGGGTGCAAAGGCACAGTCCTCTGGAGTCTCTGCAAAAAGGGAAAAAAAGAGCCTGGAGCGCTCTGCTTAGGCTACCCACAGATACTGCCCTCTGTTATAAACAGAAATCAGTGTTTATGGTGGAAGTCGATCTTGTGTAAACAGATAAAATGCATCAAAATCAAAAAACGAGCGTTTGGTTGAAGCAATTATGCCCAGTATCTCTCCATGTGTAGGGTAAAGATAAGTGGAAGTTCCATCTTCTCTCCTAGAACCTGTGAACTGAGTTCCATGAAGCAGAGAGGATTTTAGATGATATGTTAAATTTTGATTCCCCACGAAAGCAAAAGACTGGTGTGAGCTTCTTATCTCAAGAGAGGTCAAGCATCACCTTCTAGAAGTGCCTTTGTTCATTCCTCACCTACCTTGGACAACCGGAGCATCGAACTAAGAAAAAGTAATTTGTGCGAAGCTTATTTTCAGTGGCGCTCAAAGCTGTCACAAAAGACCTACTAAGGTTCCGTTCAGCTGCTACCGTCAGATGGCACCTGTGAGGCAGTAAACTTCCTCCTGGTGGTGGTGAGCTCTGCCTTGGCTGTCAATCTGTCGGCTAAACAAGGCTACTTCGATTAAGAGATGTCCGCCTCCATTTCCGATTGAAGTAGTTGGGTCTGCATTGGAGGGAAAGATATTCTGGTCAGCTGACTTCAGACTGACTTTGTTCCCGTACCAGGAACCACACCTTGTTAGCTCCACAAGTATCAGCCCATCCAGGCTAACGGAGGAAAAATGCACCCCCTCTAATGAACTGCTGGCCACGGTGGTGGGCAAGCGTGGGATTCGGTGATGGAGATGGGCGGCGTCCGGGCTAGAGACATGTCCAGAGATAGAAGGGAACTTGGTCTGTCGCCCTTCGGGTAAACCTCAGTCTGGGATTAGAGGCCAAGTCAGTGAACCAGGTTCATTTGTTTCCACAACCCTCTCTAGCTAACGGGACCAGGATTTTGCAGAGCTTTAGAAAATCACTAGTCTCCACTATCTAGCCACGGTTGTTTGTCATGATGATATAGTGGTTATTTCTCAGTTCTTTACTCTATAAATGGAGAGACACCCACGGAAGACCCAATAGCATCAGAGCCTATTTTAAAAATGTTCCCTTGGCTTCATCTTCTAGTGTCATCTCTATCATCATAAAACTATCATGGGGCACAAGAAGTTCCCCCAAGCACCATAGGAGAGAATGGTACAGGAGCCGTTCCTGCCCACTAGGGCTGGTGACAGAAACCACAGGGCACTTCATCTATGCAAGTGTAATCAGTACATATAAACAACAGAATACAAATGCCAAATCCATAGAAAGGAGAAAATACCAGCATCTACAGAAAATAGAGTTGTACCTAATTAAAATATACGTATTTTTTAATCAGTGAAATTTTGCAATTGAAAAGAAAAGGTTTGCACGACTGTGCTGCTTCTTACCTTCAGGGGTCCGGAAGCTGAACTAGAGAAGCTAACAAGTGGTTGATTTCAGGATGGACTCTTGCAGGCAGCATTGGGTAACAAGCAGCTTTCAAAAATAAAACCATTCTATCATCTATCTATCTATCTATCTATCTATCTATCTATCTACAGAAGAGTTACAGCCATCAGTGAAGTCTTCTTTGAAAATCAAGAGCAGGACACCTGGGTGCCTCAGTCGGTTAAGCATTCAGAGATCCTGAGATCCTGAGATCGAGTCCCACATCGGGCTCCTTGCTAAGCAGGAAGCCTGCTTCTCTCTTTGCCTGCTTCTCCCCTGCTTGTGCTCTCTCTCTCTCTCTGACAAATAAATAAAGTCTTTAAAAAAAAAAGAAAGAAAGAAAATCAAGAGCAGGCTTCATATGTACCAAGGGAAATTACTAGGAAAGTTTGTAGGCGCTCCCTCTCTAGAGATCTTTATGAATAGGATAACTTTTCAACTGTTTTGTGTGGTTTTCCTTGAAAGCAAAAAATAGGTAAAGAAATCCTTTCAAAATCCTCTATAGTTTTCTCATTCATGGGTTATTTTCTAGTCATCCCATCCATTGGCCTTTTCTGCATCTTGCAGTCAATTTTTGAGAAAGGACAATCAGGGAGGATGAAGCAAATAGGGTGGGGTTGCCTGATAGGATAGTAACAATAGAACAGTTAATAAATATTCAATGCTTTACATATTCCAAGAGATACTTAGTACTCCACTTGAGTTTTCAAAAGGCAAAAAAAAAAAAAAAAATGTTGCAATCTTCCTGTCTAGACCAAATCAGCAGCCAACTTTATAAAGAACTTTCCATGTGCCAAATCCTCTACAGAGCATTTTGTATGAATGATCCTACTCAACCTAACAGCAACACTGTGAAATTAACATTTTATTGTTCCCATTTTACAGAGGACAAAAGAGAGTTTTGGAAAGATTGTCTTACAAAACTAACAGCACTAGGATATATTGGAACCAATATTCTGTGTATCAGTACACAAATTGATTCTTTTACAGTCTGGAGGTCAGAAATCTGAAATCAGTCTCAGTGGGGTAAAATCAAAGGGTAGGCTGGGCTGGCTCCTTCTGGAGGCTCTAGGGGAGAATCTGTTTCTTTGTCTTTTCCAGAATGGGTGCTGCCCTCATTCCTTGGCTCAGGGCCCTACATCACATCATCTTTTCTCTCCTCACCCTGCATCACACTGCCTTCTCCTTCTTTATCAAATTGCTTTCTGCTTCCCTCTTATGAGGACATTTGTGATTACACTTAGATTCTATTCTACCCAGATAATCCAGGATAATCTCTCCACCGCAAGATCCTCAACTTAATTACATCTGCAAAATCACTTTTACCATATAGGGGTGGCATGCCTAGATTCCAGGGATTAGGACCTGGATTTCTCTGGGGGCTGCTATCCAGCCCACCACAATGAGCATTCGAACTATCTTCCACTCTCTGAAACACTATATAGTATCTTCTTCCCAGATGAGTAATTCTGAACAAACTGAGTGACTGATCTGCAGTAAGTGGGTGGGTATCTCCTATAAACAAAAAAGGTTAAGTTAAGTAATTTTTATGGATCATAGCACAATATAGTGGCAAGAGACCTTGACTTGCAATCAAGAAATGGAGTTCTTAACGCTTAATTAGTCATGCAAGCTCAGACCAAGCCCTACATCTCTTGGAATCGGGGACCAAAAAAGGATCTAAACGTGTGCCAACTCTGATCAAATCTCTTCAAGCTTCAGTGGGAAATGTTGAACCCAGTTATCAGTGCCTGCCCTACTCAGTCTCTGGAGTTCCTTTTAACTCTGACTGTGTATGATCAATGATGTTTGATCTATCAATCACTGCCTAACAAATTATCCTAAAATGTAGTGGCTTTAAACAACAAACATTTATTATCTAAAAACTTGGATGGGTCTGGTATTTGGGAGGGGCTTAGCTGGTGGCTCAGGAGGCTGGAGTCAGGATTCCTGCTGAGGCTGCTGCCCTCAGAAGGCTTGCCCAGGGCTGGAGGGTCTGCCCCCAAGATGGCTCCCTCACATGGCTGTTCCCAGGAGGCTTCAGTTCCTTGCCTGCGTGGGGCAATCCATAGGCTACTTGAGTAACCTTAAGACACAGTGATTGACTTTCCCCAGAGCAAATAAGCCAAGAGAGAACAAAACAGATGCCCCAATACATTTTATGATCTCACCTTAGAAGTGGCATACCATCATTCCCTCTGCGTTCTGTTGGTTACACAAACCTACACTCACTCAGTGAGGGTGAGGATTATACCAGGGCAAGGATACCAGGAAGTGGGGCTAAGGCCATGAAAGTTCAACGACCTATGTGGACTCGTGCTTCCACAATGGGACATTCATGTTCATGTCTATCTAGAGGCCTCATCAGCATGTGGAAACCCGTATTACATAATACTTTGTGATGGTTGAGTGGCTTTGTGGCTTTGAGAAGGGTATTAACATCATAAAACATATTTTTAAGAAGATAGCTCTGATGGCAAAGCAGAGGGTGAACTAATGTGTGGCCCTACTGCCTGCCAGTAATGACACTCCAGGCTATAATAAAAATGTTTAGCCTGGCCTTGCAAATTTCTTGTGTCCCCAGCCTCTTCTGCCCATGTGTTTTGTTTCTAGCCACTGTGACATTCTCATTATATTCTGAACAGGAAAGTTTCTCCAGACCATGCCTTAAATAGCCTTCCTAGTTCAAATGCCATACTCTCCCTGAAGCCTTCCCCTCGTCCTGAGACAAAGCAAGTATCTCTTTCTAGCATTTTCACAGCACTTTATTCACCTCTCTGTTACAGTATGTATCACGCTTTCCTTTCAATAATCTGATTATGTTTTTCTCCCCAGATATTGGGTGTATCCCTTGAGGGTAGGGACGGAGACCTCACACTATGGTCAGGATATCAGAGCAATCAACAAATATTTTTTGATTTAATGAATAGACTCATTTCAATAAATCATCTTTCTAATACACTTAGTGAGCACCAACTAAGTGATAGGCATTGTGCTAGGTGCTAAGTCATGCAATAATGATCAGCATGGGCAAGGCCCTACCCTAAGGATGCAGAGAGAGGATCCACCAGTGGTAGGCTTGCCAGTGATTGTGTCCTTGTTGCTTCTCTTCCCCACTGCATTTTCAACTTTCCTACCGCATCCTGCCTTTTCCAATGTTCCCTTCCCTTCTGACTCCTTCCTAAGCATGCCACTGCACACAGGGGCACTGCTTGGTCTCTCTAACAAATATCATGGCCAAACAGTTGGCTACTCCAGGGCCCAGGCCAGGGTGGTTATGATGTCTATATTGCTGGCAAAGCCCTGTGTATATGAAAATCTGTTCCTGTTTCTCAATTAACACTTAGGAAAAAAGAGAGAGAGAGAGAGGAAGGATAAAACAAGCATTCTCATGTCTGTAGGGCTAAAAATTTTCCATCTTTTCCTAACTTTACTATCTCAAATGAGTTGAATGCTCAGACTTGTTCTCTTTTAGAAGGTTGGTTAGAGTAGCAGCCATTGTATCCATGACCACCTAGAATATAAACCCCATGACTGTGGAAACAGCTGTCTCTTCTTTTCCTTCTAAATTCACAGCTCCTTGAATGTTGTTGGGCACATAGTGTGTGTTCACTGAACGTTTGTTAAATGCGTTCCTCAAAGCCAGGATATCTTATCATGCTAAGTTTATAAACGACCTGTATTCTTTCCCATTACAAATGGCTAGGTGGCCTCAGTCACAGCATTTAGTCTGAGTTTCCTTTCCTATAAAAGAGGGACATCAAGTTTCCTCTCTTACACGAGGATGTTTTGAATATTAGAGAAAATGCTTATAAAGCACATAGTTTATTGTCTTTCCAGAATATAAACTGAGTGAATGATTTGATGCTGAATCTGGAATCCTTCTTATTCCTCTGAACATGTAGGTTTGAGAAATGCCTATCTCTATCTGTAATCCACTAAGTAGAATGGCTTTCTTATAAGTCAGGCTCTTGATTACTTTTGAAACACAGCATATATTGAATCAATATTTATTAAATACTTATAATAAAACTGTAGTTATGCTAGGCACCAGAAATAAAAAAAAAAACCTATAATACAGCCCTTTATCTACTGAACTTTATTCTTGGATAAGGAGAATAGACAATATAATAAAAAAATTACAGAATAATATGAGATGTGCTAAGACTGAAATAGGCATATAGGAAGAGCACCTGACTCAGCCTGGGCCAAAGGGAGGGTAGGCAAGGTTTTCCAGAGGATCTTAGTTACAAAGGAGTTAGACAGAGGGAGAAAGAACTTAGCCAGAGAGGGAAAGGAAAGCAGGATGTTGTTCTGAGTGGACGGAGCAAACTGAGCGAAGCCACGGGGAGAAGAAACGTCATGGTCCATTAAGAGAGTACAGGAAAGGGGCGCCTGGGTGGCTCAGTTGGTTAAGCATCCAACTCTTGATTTCTGCTCAGATCATGGTCTCAGGGTCGGGAGACTGAGTCTGCAAAGGGCTTTGCGCTCAGTGGGGCGTCTGCTGGAGATTCTCTCTCTCCATCTCCCTCTGCTCCTCACCTCACTTGTGCTCTCTTTCTCTAAAATAAATAAATAAATAAATAAATAAATAAATAAATAAATAAATAAATAAATAAATATTTTTTAAAAAAGAGAGTTTAGGAGATAACATTGTGGTGAGGACACGGAACGAGAGACAAAATCAGGTCAAGGGCTGAAGCTGTACAGTGATGCACAAAAGTCAGATCTGACTTGGTTTGTCTTTGTCTGACTTTGTATGTCATACTATGGATTCTGGACTATGTTCTTATGGTTTATGGGGAGCCCATGAATAATTTTAAGCTGAAAAACTGATAAATTGGACTTCACCAAAATTTAGAATATTTTCACCGCATCAAAGTTACAGACATTTGCACTTCATTTTTGAAAATAAAAAAAAACAAGCCACAGACCAAAAGAAAATATTTGCAAATTATGTGTTTGATTAAGGACTTGTACCCGGAATATGTAAAGAATGCTTACAAGTCAGTAATAAGAAGACAAACATCCCAATTAAAAATGGGCAAAAGATTTTGAGTCATGTCACCAAAGAAGAAATGCAAAGAGTTGATTAAGCACATGAAAAGATGTTAAACATCATTCGTCAATATGAAAATGCAAATTAAAACCATAATGACATGCCACTTCACATCTACTAGCATCACTATAATCAGAAAGACAAACAGTACCAAATGCTGGTGATGATGTGGAGGAAGGAGAACCCTCATATATTGTTGGTGGGAATGTAAAATGGCACAGACACTTTGGAAAACATTTGATAGTTTCTTAAAAATCTAAACATAAACTCACTATGTAACAAAGCAATTCAATTCTCAGGAACCTATGCAAGACAAACAAAAGCATATGTCCACACAAAGACATGCAAGTGAATGTTCATAGTGGCCTTATTCATAATGGCCCCAAACTGAAAACAATTTAAATGTTTTGGTCACCTGGGTGGCTCAGTTGGTTAAGCATCTGCCTTCAGCCCAGGTCATGATCTCTGCATCCTGGAACGGAGCCTTGCCTTGGGCTCCTTGCTCAGAGAAGAGTCTGCTTCTCCCTCTGCCTCTCCCCACGCTCATGCCCTCTCTCTCTCTCAAAGAAATAAATAAAATCTTTAAAAAAAATGTTTATCAACTAGTAAGTGGATTTTTTAAATGTGACATACCCATAAAATGGAATATTATTCAGCAATCAAAGGCTGGTACAACTGATACATGCTATAGCATAGATGAATCCCAAAAAGAAGACACAAGAGGCATAACTACTGTAAAACTCATTTATATGAAATGTCCAGGAAAAGCAAAGTTGTAGAGAGAAAAGGCAAATCAATGTTTGCTTGCGGTTAGAGATAGAAGCGGATGACCTATATAAGATCACAAGGGAAATTTTAAGGGTAATGGAAATGTTTAAAACTGAAATATAGTAATGGTTGCACTGCTATATAAATTTAAAAATCTTTGAATTCTGTATTTACTCTAGGCGAATGTTATAGTATGTAAACTATACTCCCACAAAGCTGATTTTTTTTTAAACAAATCATTACATTAGAAGGTATATGGTCATAAACTACTTCGTAAGCAAGAGGTCTGATTATTATAAAGATAGCCTCAGCATTTAAAAACTCTGACCTATTTTTTAGTTACTTTTCATCTGGACCCAATCAAAGTAATAGAAAGTTGATTTAGTTAGATTCCCCTAAACATGAACACATCTTAAACGTGGAAGGGAAAAAAAAGCGAGTCAGCTCTCACATGACCCGAATTTGTTGGCCCATCTCTGAAAATGAGTCACAAAGGCAGTTTCTTCGTTGCTTATGAAAATGTTTGAGGAAAAACTATGTGCTTGCTGTAGCATAATTGACCACAGTAATTATAGTGCATGCAAATTTATGTTGTATTTATAAGACTGCTGGATTTGGTAGTGGGAGATGGGGGGAGTCAGTGCTTGAAATCTAAGTCTTTAATCCACAAAAAGCCATGCTTTTTTTTTTTTTTGGCTCAAACTGGCAATTATGGGTTGTAGAAGTATTTGTGCTTGTTCAGATGTTCCATAACCAAGAATTTGAAGATGTCCATTTTCTAAGTAAATCCAGTACTGAGGAGGAAAAGTATTAAATTGTCAGATCTAAGAGTTGTATCTATTTTTATAATTCACCACATCACTAGTAATGGGGTGAAGACAAGCTCATCTTTTAAGAGAGACCAATTCTGTCCAGAAGTTATTTAAGAAAAAGGTATGATTCGGATTCTTGGAGGAAACAAAACATTGCACTTATAGTTTGGACTCCATCACTAAAGCATTCGTGACGGTCTCAGAGCAGCTGTTAGCCTACATATAGGTCAACAATTTGGTTTCAAACAATAATAATAGCACAAAGACTGCGTGAGTTCCCGCAGAGCAACAGAGTGATCCCATCTCTTAAGCAACTGCTACTTAAACTGATAATTTTGCCATTTGGTCAAAAGCAGTAAGGCACCAAAACCATTATTTCAACCCAGGTTAGGATTACAGGATCATAAAGACATTTACTCTGCTGGGCATCGTCTATACATTATAATATCAAGATTAAAAAGACCAGCTTTCAAGTTTGATATCCTGCAATCATTTTGAGACAAGATCATTTCAATTAAGCTTATTTAATAGATTATTACAGTGAAAGCAAATTGTCCTTACATATGAGAACTTCCTATATGCCAAATGTTTAATTTTATTTCTGTTCCTCCAAGTAGGTGAAGAACATAAAGAAAAAGAAGTGTTTAACCATATGTCTAGATCACCTAGTAGCTTGTGCCTAGTGTCTGTGGTAATGTTGGAAGAGGAGAATTTTGTTTTCTTAAACAGTGGTGAAAGGAGCCATGATCGTATCAAAGTCCCTCATTTCTGTCTGTTTTCCTCCAATCCAGAACCACACTGAGCAACCAAAGGAGCTTGGTTCACATTTTAAATGGCAAAACTCCGAGCTCAGAAGATTTGTCAGAACCAGAACCTACGTTCAGCTACTATCTCGTCCCATTTGCAACTCAGTGATGGCGCTCCTATTGGCACTGAAACATTCAGACCTACACATGACCCAGAACCAGTCACCGCTCAGGCAGGAAGTACATCAAGGGCACTTGGCTTCAGCCACCGCACCACTATCTACGCTTCTGTCAGGTTCGGTACTGTACCTACATGGGCCTCTGGGTGGAGTCCTCCCAGTAATCCGAAGCTCGCTGGCTTGAAACATTTTGAATTCCCATCACAACATGCGTTTTTCAGGCTTTCTGGATATATTTAGACCTCTGACCTCTCACTTTTTCTAGTCCCCTGAACCCTACATCTCTGTACTATTTCTTCATGCCTGGCATTTGTCCAGTGACCTCATAGTCTCCGGCTGTCGCTAGACCCATCCAGGCCATGGCACCGAGGAACAGGAACCTCTGGCACCGCAACTAGGCATTGAATCGTCGTATGGCACCGTGGCCTTCCGTACAGCCAGTTGTAATTTGGTAACATGAGGCTTTAAATCTAAATTCATAAGTCTCCTTTTCTCAATGTAACAAACATTTCTTAAAAACCTACCCTCTGTGAGGTATTCCGTGAAAATTACTGCCTACCCATAATTCCCCAAATTCATACCACTCCCCACTCACACCCCAAGATTTTTCTGGTTTCAAACTGGACCTGGGGAAGAGTTAGCAGTGAGGGAAACAGCTGACCCTGAATGCTTTATTCCCTGAAGCGTGAACCCAAAGTTTTTCTTTGACTTATGAATCTTAGTCATGATGACAATATCCTTTGAAGTCATTTTCCTTGAAATGTTAGTAAGAGGCATTTTTCTATCCTCCTCACAGGGGTTTTGTGTAAATTAATGCTGCTTCTGGAGTACTTCAAACGAAGTATAAATGCACAAAGTATACCAGAGTCTCTCTCCATCATGTTTACTTCCAAGGCATCGAGACAGCACTGTCTAACAGAAATAGAATGTGAGCTGCATGTGTAATTTTTAATCTTCTAGTGGCACCATTTAAGAAAGTAAAAAGAAACACAGGTGAAGTAAATTTTGATAACATGTTTTTATCTAGTCCTTCTTATCCAAAATATTATTTCCACTGTCTTTAAAATCTCGCGTGCTCTTTACACTTACAGCACATCTCCATTCAGAAGAGCCGCATTGCCAGGGCTCGGTAGTCCCATGTGGCTAATGGCTGCCCCATTAAACAGCACAGGTCCAGATGGTCAGTTAGTGAAAGCCATCCAGAACAGAACTACAGACTTAGAAAAATTCTTTTGAATTGTTCAGCTTTTGTAATGGATTGAAACTTGCCCAATGGCCATGATATTAGATTTTGCTTAAAGGTAAGCTATAAATCAGAAATAATGTTTTTGATTTGTCCAAGCTTGCAAAGTTACAAAATTGATAAACTTGGTCCAAGGACTTGCTTAGATCTTGTCTAAATGTAAAAGGCTTTCCATCACAGGTCTGGCTGGGAGAATTTAAGGTGTCACAGTTAATTGGGTAAGATTGTTGATGTTAGACAATTCGACCTTTTGAACTGAGCTCTCTCAAATGCACCAAAATGAGTTATGATGAGAATCCCTATATCAGCATCAGAAAACAAGTTAACAGGGTTATTCAAGTTCGACTCCGTCCTTTGCCTATCTTGTGGTATGTCTAGTGGCACTGGGCCCTTGGAAGGTCAGAGACACAGACATGGAGCCTGAAGGACTGGTCTACAATCTCGTGATAATTAAATTTGAAGACATGAAGTTGCTGACCCTGAAAAGAGAAGCCTCCCTCCATTGAGAAAGAGTATCTAGTCTCTTCCTGTGTGAGAATGTTTTGCTTCAATGTAAACAAACTAAAGAGTTGAAAAATGAGGTGCAAAAATATCCTCTTCGGGGTAAACAACAAATCAGTTAGAATATGATTTTCCTGGAATGTGTTGTGAATTCCAAAGGCAGGCTCACACTTGTCAAAGAACAGGCAATTCTTCTGATGGACGAAATAACCTCAAGACTTAGTTGGGTACATTCATGCATTAAGCTTCACAAATCCAAATCTGTGCTTACATTTTTCATATTTTTTAACATATCCAGATATTTTCTGGCCTGTAAGTAAGGAAAATACTGAGACATAGCTAGTATTTTTTGCAAAGAACAACTCGGATCTGAAGACCATTAGAACCAACCTTCTTCGGTAGCTTCACTGAATATTACGGTCACTTTCTAGGACGGACCCTTGATACCCATTTTGTTTTTCCTTTTGCAACACCAGAAATCCAACATATTGACTAAAGAAATAAACGTTTCCCAGACTAGTAGCACAATTACAAGAGGGTATGACGGATTAAGCTACTAAATATCCAGCCAGGTAGAAATATATCCCCTGTTCCTGATATTTCTATCTGGAAAAGTCTTCATTCATGTGACCCTTTGAGTTTCTTGCCAGGCTGGGACTAGGGCAAAGCTAGTGAGTCACTCACCTTGGGAGGTGCCAAAAAACTCAATAATCAAAAAACATATTTTAATGCAAAAATTTTTTAAATCAAAATGAAAGCAAAAGGAAGGGCACCTGTAATGAACAAAATATCAAACTGTTCCATCAAGGCAGAGTCTGGCCCTGCCCTTGCTTCACCCCAGTCCCAGCCCTGTTCAGTCCTCTATTTGGGAGGAAGAGTGAGTGCTCTGTCTGTGAGTTTGACAGATGGAACTGAGCAGGCTCTTCCTTCAACATCCGCCAGGCTGCCCTGCTTCTCTGTGACATCAGCATTAACCAGGTGGGCCCCCATGAGCAAGTGCCTGCTGTACCACTGAGGGCCCAGATCCTATACGCTGCCCACTGTGCCCAGCCATGTGGTCCTCTCGAAACTGCTCACATGGTTGCAGCAGACTCCTTTGAGTAAGTATTCACCTTTGCCACATTCTATTGATTAGACACCGGTCATATTCAAGAGGAGGAGATCACACAAGGGCACGGATCACTGAGGGTCACCCTAAGGCATCTTTGCTATAGTAACCAACCATGTTCTAGAGAAACCAAAAAGAGGTTCAGTGAAGCTTAAAAGCACACTTAGGTCATACGACAAGTACAGAGGCAGTTCTGGGTTAAGGTCTGTTCTGCCTAAGGTTCCACAGATGTCCCACTAGGCCAGCATTTTCTAAAATATCTTCAGTAGAACCCCGATTCTACAAGATGATATTTGAGGTATTTGCAGAAGGGGAGTTTGGTATTCAAAGAGGTTTAGAGAATGCTGAAATCACTAAAGTTAAACAGGATTCTGAAATAAAGAACTCTAGCACTTTTATTGTAAATCTCAGGGAAGACAGGGAGGCTGCAGCTTTCCCAGATTAGAGCTGGAAGCTTTTTGTGCATAAAACAACAACAATAATAATAGCTAACCACCACTGAGCACGTTCCCCGATGCAGGTGCTCTTCTAAACACAGTTGTAAGAAGGTAATGCTGGAGGGGCTGCCAGAGCTCTGTGTGTGTGTGTGTGTGTGTGTGTGTGTGTGTGTGTGTGTGTGTGTCTATGTCAGTCTGTCTGTGTCTGTGTGCACACACATACACTCCCAGATGTGTAGTTCAGGGGCAAAATTTGGGTGATGCAGCTTCTCCCTCTCCCCCCACGTCCAAACTTCTAATTTCTCATCAATGTCTGCAACAAAGGAGTCTAGAAGATACAGCAGCAAGTTTAAAAGAGGATAAAAAGAGGGAGCTTAAAGTCGAGAGAACACACTACCCCACACATCTTCCGACAGATGTTCTATCATTTAAACAACTACTAAATGGTTCAGATCCAAATCTCTTGATTCCAAGTCCAGCACTTTGCCAATTGTGATGTGGCATCGTATGCCAAAGAAAATGAATGGCTGGTTTGTTAATCACACATTCCCTAGCAATATTTGTATCTGAAAATTTATCTGGTACTAAATGGGATAGATCAGAACTGGCAGCTTGATGGTATTCTTCCCGAAGCTACCAAAACCATTTTATTTTTTCATTGTGTTACAGTCTCTGCCTTTCTTCCTGACTTCCTTCGCCTGGTTATCCACTCCCAGAGATTTGCTTTCTTGAAGAAAGGATCAAGGATGTTGCTTGCTGGCAGCCAGGAAGTGGCTGTCACCCTCCATCAAAGGTCAGCACAGAGCTACAGCCAGCGCCATGGGAAGGGGCCCCCTAGCAAGGAAGCGAGATCGTGCATTTCTCCAAGGCCATGTGACAACCAAAAATCTTCCAGAGCCGAGCAAGAGTAAATATTCCAGGAATGGCTTTGCGGTTGATTGTACTGTTCCCACAAGGTCTGAAGGGAATTTTAAGGAACCTGCCCAAATTCTGCCTGTCTACATAAAAACGATTAATCTAATCCTTTGTTTCTTCATTTCTGCATCAAGACCAATGTCTAAATGAGAACAAAATTGGGCAGTTAGGAGAACTGCAAATGGAATCAACTGAGATTTAACCAATTATTGAATAAAACTTAATATTTAATACTACACATTTGTAAAATTATTTTTAGTTTTTTGAAAACAAACAAGAAAATTCTCAGAAAGCTTCCAGGAATAATCTTTCACAGACCTGATGTGTGTCTGATAACAGTTTACAGTGTTAATCTGATCTTTTTTTTAATTGTTTTTCTTTGTTTCCAAATCTCCTTGCACTAGATCATATTTTCTTTAGTTACTGCTTTTACTCTGTACTGGATTGTTTGCGATTCTTAAGTTAATGGAAGGAATTCTGTGCATGAAATGGTACAAACGAAGGTCAGATATCTGGGGCCAGAATGTCAGCAGGAGCCCATGTTCTGGCCTGCTAGGGGTAAATCACCACTGGTCACAAAAAAGAGAAAGTAATTGAGAATTGGTTTTCTGTTTTCCTGCAGGAAGAGAATGGTGTTTTTCACATGTACATTACCACTTAAGAAAAAAACAATACAAGTAGCAGTTTGCAATTTCCCAAAACACCGGATTGTCCTTCTTTATCTCCATTTTAAAAGCAAAAGCCCTTTTTCTATGACTGGTTAATGCCTGAGCTTCTGTCTTCTTTCTCATGATGAAAGAAGATTTCTTTGCAACATGCGTTTATATAGTTGGAAGACTAGTTAGTATTCTAAACTTCAGTCTTCTTGCTTTCCTTTACCACCCACTAATGAGAATTATTCTTGAATAATTTAGGCCAGAAAACAAGATTCTACTCAAGCTTAGGGAAGGGTAATTCTAGTTAGCACAAAGGTCAGAGAATGAATTTAAGATGTTACTATATTAAGCCATGAAAAAATCAGGAAAAGCCACAGCTTTTTCTATGGGAACTGAGCTATCGTGTTTGGTAACGGAAGCCATCCTCAATGAAGAGGTTGGACCATCAAACAGCAGTGAGTCCTGGAAAGGATGAGGACAGCATTAGTAGGAATTAAAAGACAATATATCATGTAATCCTTTAGACCTGGGGTCAGCAAACCTTTGTAAAAAGCCAAATAATAGATACTTTGAGCTTTGTAGACCACATTCAGTCTCTGTAGCACGGCCTTTGTTTTTCTTACAACACTTTAAGATGTAAAAGCCATTTTTAACTCAGACTGTACACGAACAAGCCGGCTGTATACCAGATTTAGCCCAAAGGCTGTAAATTTGCCAATCCCTGCTTTAGTCAATTTATATCCATTAAAATCAATTCTTTTTTTTAAACATAGATTTAGAAGTCAAGACTCCTGTTTGTTTAAAAGTAGCTCAATAAGGCGATGGTTCAAATGTGATAAAAATTTTATGTTGTAAAAATGTAATCCAAGGTATCAAGTCAAAGGGATGACTTACTTGTCAGTTTTTCTTTTCTTTTTCTATCTCAAAAAGAAGAACGTAGACTTAAGAAAATTATTGTAGTGTCTAATTAAAGTTATGTAGCTTCAAAAATAGAAAATGTTCTTCTTTATTTGTCTAAAATTCAAGAAATATGTATTGAAAGACAGTAGTTACCTCAGATAGCCTTAGATGGCTAATTCTGTATTTCCCATAAACACCAGAATAATGTTAATTCTTGGTTTGGTTATGAAAAAGGAGAAGGAGGAACAGAATGAGAAAAATGTGTATATAATATTATAACCACTAAATTAACAAGCATAAACACCAGTAATTAATAACAATTCCGCTGACTGGGTTAGTTTAAAAAGCACAAGTGAAGGCAAAAACTTATCTTTTTCATTGGAAAAAGTAGTCAAACAAAAACGATTTCCTTCCTTAAGATGAGTCTCATAAGAATCCAATGAAACTAAGAGTTGTCCTCTATTTGGGGTGGGGTGGAAGCCACACTTGGGAATACAGAGCTAACCGTCTTTCTCTGTAATTGCCTCACAGTACTTTAATGTCAGAGAGGAATACTGCTACATTTTACGTTTTACATTACGCCCACCTCCAACGTCAAATTACTTTGAAGTCTTTACGCGAATTTTGAGTTCTATCTTACAATACACGCACATGATTTTTTTTAACCAGATTCTTCTTTTTAAAGATTTTATTTGCTCATGAGAGAGAGATAGAGAGCATAAGCAGAGGGAGGGGCAGGGGGAGAGGCAGACTCCTCGCTGAGTGGCCAGCACAACATGGGGCTCGATCCCGGGACCCTGAGATCATGACCTGAGCTGAAGGCAGATGCTTAACTGACTGAGCCACAGTTTTGTATCAGAGAATGGGAGATTGGTTAAATTTCTACAGACACTATTCAAATTTGCAATGTCTACCTTAGAGTTTCATCTGCATTCTTGACCCACACCCTTAGAGTAACACTGTTCCCGTGTTGACTTGCCCGGAGCTAACAGAAAGGAACTGAAGAATTTCCACTGCTTAAATTCACCTTTCTGCCACAGCGACTGAGTCTCCCTTTAGGGACTCCCAGTTCTGAGCTAAGACTTCTGGAAAGGACAAAAAAGAGGACAAAGTCTAGAGCATGGGGACAGGGCAAATACTTAGGATTACAGAAGGCTTTCTGGAATGTGTTTAAGTCAAGATTTGCATAAATCAGAGCATATTTAAATGTACCAGAATACCAGAGTACCTACTTGAGGCCCCTGGGTGGCTCAGTCGTTAAGCGTCTGCCTTTGGCTCAGGGCGTGATCCCCTCGTTCTGGGATCGAGCCCCGCGTCGGGCTCCTCTGCTAGGAGCCTGCTTCTTCCTCTCCCACTCCCTTGCTTGTGTTCCCTCTCTCGCTGCCTGTCTCTCTGTCAAATAAATAAATAAATAAAATCTTAAAAAAAAAAAAGAATACTGCTACTTGAAAGAAACTAAAAGTCTTCTGGTAAAAAATTACTTTTTAACACAGATTTTTATCTATCCATTTTGCTTACAATACTAAATCACCTATGTCAGATTATACTGTAACAATGATGGGAATAGTATTGCCCCCATGTTACAGAAAACTGAACCTCCGAAAGGACAAGTGAATAACTTCCCAAAGTCCCAGGGCTAGCACATAATAGTGACCGACTTGAACCCAGGCCGTTTGACTCCACAGCCCTCTGTAACACCCTCTCGACGATGCCATTCTGACACAGAACTACATTAAAATCAAAACACTTCCTAGTATTTCAGTAACTCCTTACTGTTCTGCTTTATGCTGAAATTAACACTACTTCTAAGTAATAACCCCATCTCTGATTACTATTATATTGCCAGCTGAAATATTATACTATAAAGAGGAAAGGAAATGAGTCCCCCTAGCTCTTCGCTTCCTATGGATCCTTTGCGCCTGATAGAATCTGAAGCATCAGTCCATTAGCTTGTACTTAATAGCAAGTCGTTCGGGGCCTGCACAGCCCCTGGCGATTTCTCCAGCCACCCTCTGTGCTTCCATTTGGTAATGTTCACCTGCTCCCCCTCATTAATATGCAGACATCCAGTGATTTCAGCTTATTCCCAAAGCCTTGTCTTGACATGAAGTCATCTTTTCTGTCCATGTGCTGCTTTGAGTGGCCATTATCTGAATTCTGAAATGTCCTGTAGCAACATAGATATTTCTGAGAAATAGAAATAGCTCATAACCCTGACAACAGAAACAAAAGGAGTAATTGCCCAATACAACCTTGAGCCCCCTTAATCGGCTGGTTAAACCCCCAGCTCACCATGAGGCCTTGCTCTGACGTAGCCTGTCATAAAAGCATGATTTTCCTGGACTCTGGTCGTAGAAAATGTCTGGCTAATGTGGCTCACGCTACCCGAATTGTTTTCCTTATATTTAACTCCAGGTCGGCTTTGTTAGAGGTGTCCTCAGCCAGACCAGCGGTCATTTTTTCTTGCTACATAAGCATGACCAAGTTAACGCGCTGCCCCATCGTGACCTTGCAGCTCTTCTAACAAAAACTTCACTCTGCAAACTACCAGGATGTGGCAAAAAGGCGATCTGAGCTTCCTGCTTCTTCATGCTTTGGATATGTGACCTTTCCCGTCTGAAGTTCACGGGGGGTCAGGGATAAAGTTCTGATTCCGGTATGCGTCATTTCTGGTGTGTAGATACCAGGCACGTAAGCAAGTTTTGAACAAGAGGGTGGGTGACTTTTAAACTTTGAAGAAAATATTTTTATTGACCTTTTTTAAAGGTGTGTGAAAAAGTCTTTGCCCTCAGGTGCACTCTGTCAATATTTGATGAGCATCTCGTCTCCTTGGTATGGTTATAAGAAACAATATTGAAGTGCCACATTCTTCGGTTTCAAAGCATACTGCACACAAATGTGTAACAGTGCCATTTGCTTATTGCTGAGAAGTGACAGCATAGAATTAGGATAATTGTCCATAGAGTCGAAGCAGAAGATCCTTAATCACAATTTTCTACATTTATCGAAGATAATGTTGTGCTGTTGGCCTGATTCATGGTTGAGTTGCCTCCAAGTCTATGTTTCATTTCATATCAGACGAGGAGAAATGTCTACCCCAGCCCCAGAACCACCCCTTAACACCATCCCTTTAACGCATCTTTTTAACTCCACCCGTTTAACACCATTTACCTTGGGTCTTACAAAGTGTTCACATAAAGTCTTACTTTTAAATGTCACACTAGATAAACCGCAAAGTACTCAATATGGAGAGGCAGCCCAGGACATGTGCATAACAATCAAGGGATCCAAAAAGAAGAGTTTTTAAAATCAAGATCTGAGTCGAGTTAATTTCTTCCAACTGGTAAATTGCACCCGTTATAAAACAGAGACATTAAGATCGTGTTGTGAGGATTAATGAGATCGCATTGGTTAAGTGCTCTAAGCCCTTCGGAGATAGATTCCATCATTTCACCACCTGGGTGCATGATAAAAAAAAGAAAAAAAAATAGTTTTCTTTGCGGCATGAAGTATAGAGTCAGCAATAGCCAGCAGCCTTTATTAATCTTCTTTCTTTTTTTTTTTAAAGATTTTATTTATTTATTTGACAGAGATAGAGACAGCCAGCGAGAGAGGGAACACAAGCAGGGGGAGTGGGAGAGGAAGAAGCAGGGTCATAGCAGAGGAGTCTGATGTGGGGCTCGATCCCATAACGCCGGGATCACGCCCTGAGCCGAAGGCAGACGCCCAACCGCTGCGCCACCCAGGCGCCCCTAATCTTCTTTCTTTTATCTCTTTAGTAACTAATGCTATTGGAGGAGGGCGTGTTATGAACCAAGGCTAAAAGTGAGATAAAGGCAGAGAGCTGCTTCCTATAATTTTTATCCAATACATTAATCTGATAGCCAAATTTTACCAAATTCGCTTGCCAGCCTATATGACAGAGCAAAATGAGCAGGTTTAAGACAAGAGCAAATTGGATTCAAATTCTGGTTCCGTTGGAGAGATAACTCTTTAAATTTCAATTTCTATATCCATTAAATGCAATGACATGCTTCCTTCTAATAATTACAATCGAAGTAATTGAGACCTATGCTTTTACTGAGAACAAGTGAAACTTGCTGAACAAATTATTTATGATAATAATAATAATAATAATTGCTTCTTAAAACATCAAAGAGATAATAAGATACTGAGGAATTACCGAACCGAAGTCTGAAAGACAGGATTCCAAAGAAGTAAAGCCACTTTTGTTCTGAAGTCATTTGCTGATCTAGAAAAAATAAAATAAAATAGTAGCAAAACTGAGCTGAGTTTTGACAGTCATAGAGACTCAGAGGGAAAAGTTAAAGCCCAGAGTTTACCAAAGCTGGGGACTCTGATAAACCACCACCAGTCTAACCTAGAACTCTCTACCCTCAGGATGAGGGGTCCTGAAAGTCACCCCGTCATCCCACAGACCAGCAGTGCTTTGGGTATCCCCACTATGCCTCTGGGACAACGATGGCTCAATAAACGTTCACTCATAATGCAGGCTTTTAGACTTAATGTACCCTTTCATAAGTGTCTTATATCCCACTTCTGCAAAGTTTGTTAACACCTGTCGTTCAAGCTTCTGATTTGAGTTTGATGAGACCACTCATACCAAGGTTTCAGCATAACGCTGCATTAGTCTGATGTTAGCCTTACTCAGGTTACCTTCCTTTCTTGCTCTCAGTTTTGTATCTTTTCCTTTTTCCCTTTGCCCCCTTCACCCTTCAACTCTCAGATTCAACTTCCTCTCTCAATCCCATTCACCTAATAGCCTTCCCATGAGCTGCTTCACCATATTATGAATTAGTCTCAAGTTTAGTCACGTTACACAGGAAATTGTATAAAGCAGGGGCAAAGTGGGATCAAACAGCATCAAGGCGACTTTCGGACATGTGTTCCAAAATTTTTCCTAGAATAGTAATTTTGAAGAGTTTGTTATTTCAGAATACTTGTGAATCCATCTATTTTAATACCTTCATTACTAGATGTTGAGCAGATGATATGTGACCAGTATTAGCCAGATGCTGAAGAGAGTAAAAAAAGAGAACAATAATGATTCCTATCCCTCAGGGTACACTTCATCTGTAGCTGAAGAAAATAAATGAAAACATATCGATCAGTTAGAGAAACAATGGGAATTCGGAGAAGACTGCATGAGGAAAATAGGACTTCTACTGGGAAGGGAGGGAGACAGACACTAAAGTGCCAGAGAAAGAGGAGGGAAGATGCTGTGCAGGAAAGCAAGGAATGTTCCAGAGGACAGGAGCAGAGGCAGCACGGCTGCACAATTACAGTAAGTAAATGAACCGAACGCCCACTGTGTTGCATACTATTCTACGCATCACACAGAGGCCACCCAATTTCAGACACTCTCAAGGCCTTGCCAGGGGGCATTACCATCGGTTACAGATCATCAACTGAGGCCATACCAGAGTCTGTAAGTAGTGAAGCTAAAATTTGAAGCCAGTTCATGAGGACTCCAAAACCTGTGCTCTTAGCTACTATCCCAGAACGATTTCATTAGGGGCATTTTACGGAAGGCCTGGCAAGAAGGTAAATAGGGTTTATCAGCAATAGGCAAATGCAGCCAACCCTCATGGGTTCTGGAGGAAGGAAGTGAAATGCTAACAGCAGCTGTTAGAGCAATTTCTCAGATCTTGACCTGAGGGAACAAACAGAATTCGGTTATGACCAAGTCAGTTGGACCCAGTAGAATATTGTGGGCCATTTCCAGGGTTTGACGTGTTCTGTTCTGAGACCAAGTGGTGGGTGTGAGAACAGAGGACAATGGGTAAGTCTAAAAACCAGTCTAAAGGAAGAAAAGGAGGACATGTTGACATTGGCTAACCAAATGAAGGGGGAAGAAAAGTCAAAAAAAGTCTTGGAAATGGCAAAAAGAAAGAAAGAAAGAAAGAAAGAAAGAAAGAAAGAAAGAAAGAAAGAAAGAAAGAAAGAAAGAAAGAAAGAAAGAAAGAAAGAAAAAGAAAGAAAAGAAAACTGGCAAGCAGACGACAGACAATGAAGCAATGTCTATGGACAGAAAGGGAGTTCAAGTTTTAACGTGTTTATTTGGGGGCAAGGGCAGGACATATGAGGGCAGGTGGATCTTAAGCATGGAGAAACCCTTGGAAAAGAGACCACACTAAGATCTCTGTGAAGCTGTGGAAACTGTGAAGCATCAGGGTGTTTGTAAGATAACTGTTATTATTTGGTAAAGTCTCAGAAGCTTCTTATAGGACAAAATAGAACATAAGTGCAGAATAAATAATGAGAACATTTCTCCCAGCTGCCACTTTGCCCAAATTTCTCTTCGTGTCATGCTTTCACACTGGCCGCCAGGCACTTGTGTTGTAATACTACCCCCCTTCTTAATTTCTGACCATGTTTATTTGTTTAGATGTGTCTTTGCCTTTAATCCTGCTTTTCTTTCCTGCTGTCTCAAATAATAAGGACAATAATGACTGGAATCTGCCTGTTTTGGCCTATACAGCACTGATTGGAGTGATATACTTCCATACCATGTTATTTCATAGTAAACATGACATTAAACTCAATTACATTGAAGATTAAATTCTTTGAAGTCAGCATTTCTAATGAGACTGACCTCACAACTCTTTGTATGACCTTTGTTGTATTACTGTGGGTAAAAGCTGAGCTACTATTAGAAACCAAAAAACAAACAAAAACAAAAAAAACAAAAAAATGCCTCAAAATGCAGGGACTCGACTACATGGAATTTTATTTTTCACCTATATCATAGTTCAAAAATCGCAGTCAAGGTCTGGTGGGGCGGCTCTGACATCATCATCAGGCCTTGCTTCTGTCTTAGAGACTAAGGTAGCTATTCCCAGTCATTGCAAAGGGGAAAAAAGAAAGAGCGGGCAATCAGCTTCTTTTTTTGCAAAGAATTGACACAGAATGTACACACGTCACCTCTACTCATACCTCATTGCTCTGGACTCAGTCATGTGACTCAGGGCTAGCTCGAGGAAAGCCGGGAAATATGGCTTCTACTTGGGGGGCCTTGTACCAGCTACAATCAGAAGAGAGCAGGAGTTCAGGCCTTTATTATTAAAAAGAAAAAGGGGAGGGGCACCTGGGTGGCACAACGGTTAAGCGTCTGCCTTCGGCTCAGGGCGTGATCCCGGCGTTGTGGGATCGAGCCCCACATCAGACTCCTCGGCTATAAGCCTGCTTCTTCCTCTCCCACTCCCCCTGCTTGTGTTCCCTCTCTCGCTGGCTGTCTCTATCTCTGTCAAATAAATAAATAAAATCTTTTTAAAGAAAAAGGGGAGAATGCATTTGTGGGAGCCATTAGCAAACTCTACCACATCTGGTTCCAGATCCCCACTCCTCATTACGCTGTTCTCTTCATTTAACAAGACCTCCCTCTCCAGGTGTCAAACCAATTTTTGCAGCAACTAATCCATTTTGTAGTATTGTTTTCAAATGGAACATTAGTACGATTTAAAAGAGCTGAAGGGAGAGCTGCTTTGGTTCAAGTTGGAAGTGAGGGCCCAGAAAAAGCATCCGAGTCTCCTTTTTTCTTTCCACACCTCACTTCGTGGGAGTTCCATAATTCTGAGAGATCAGGGGCGCCAGGGTGGCTCAGTTGGTTAAGCATCTGTCTTGGGCTCAGGTCATGATCCCAGGGTCCTGGGATTGAGCCCTGCATCTGGCTCCTTGCTCAGCAGGGAGTCTGCTTCTCCCTCTGCTCCTCCGCCCCCCCACCATGTGTGCCTTCTCTCTCCCTCTCCCTCTCCCTCCCCATCTCAAATAAATAAATAAAATCTTTAAAATAAAAATATGTTATGCTTCCTAAGCAGTCAAAGACAACCAGTGAAAATTACTCTCTCCCACTTACATGATGAAAAGTCCTCTTCAAGTCCTGAGTTACATCCAGCTTGACAGCTGAGTGAACAAGGGAGCACATGAGCCATTTCCCAGTCTGTTCTCAGAGAGCTTCTGCCCTTGCTGAACACCCTGCCAAGTGTGAATTAATAATCACTTTAATGCAAAGGGTAAAAGGGGAGGATATTTCTGTGATTCTTCCCCACAAATCTAATCTTGACAAATGGAATAACATTATGTCTCATTAGCTAATAAACTATCTAGACTGAAATTGCATTTAGGGATAGAAATGAGCTCAAATTATGCCTAATGCTCCTGGAAACAACTTTTTATCTTCATTCCAAGAATAGAGTGATGTGGTTTGAAGTGGTGGGGTTTGGAACCAACAGCCAAGAAAGAATTCTTGAGACGTCTTCGGTACAAAAAGGTGGTTTTATTAAAGCATGGGGACAGCACCCGTGGGCAGAAAGAGCTACACTGGGGTCTGAGGAGTGGCTGATTATATACTTTCACACTGGGAGGGGTTTAGGGATAGTGTAAGTCTCTAAGGAATTTGGAAGCAAGATTTCCAGTACCTCGAGGGGGCTAACTATTATTAGGTAAAGGTCATTTATTACTGTCTAATAAAACCTTAGTCATGAGACCCTTCAGATGTATATCAGTGGGTCATATGCTTGGGGAATGATTGCCAACGTGTATCTTGCGGGGTAGAGATAAAGAAAGTTTCCAAAGGAATTTTTATATGTTAAAGGAAACTTACAGGATCCTGGGGCAACAGGCTAAGAATGCCTTTTGCCCTTAGCAAAGTATTAACATCTAGGCAGCTGAGTTCCTAGAGGAATGTCACTCTGCCTGTTTCAAGGACTTGTCAATGGGCTTTAAGAAGTAAAGAAATTTGATTTTTCTTTTCTCTTTGCTTCCCACATCATAACGGACATGAAAAAATTAAACAAATCCATAAGGACAAGTCAACAGAACTAAAAACAAAACACTAAGAAGTTTTTATTCTAGCCACTACTAGTTCCATTACTTAGATTTCATTACTGAAATCTAAGAAAACCCAGTAAACACCTTGACTATGGGGGGCCATGGCTAATTATTTCAAATCCTCTGAGCCAAAACCAGACCATGAAGTTCATCAGGGCTCCTGTCAAAATCAAAATATTTAACAGCTTTTTCTTTTCTGTTTTTCTTTTTCTTTTTTCTTCTTTTTTTGTTAGCACAGTAATTTTTCATTTATTCACCAATTTTCTGATAAAAGTTCCCAAAGACGGAATCTTTTTCTCGAAATGCCCATGTTTAGTGTACAAATAGTTTATTTACATTTCAGATTTCTGAATGTGAGTGTAAGTTATATCCAGCTACTTGTTAATATTCCTAGGATTAGTTCAAAATGGATCATATCAATGCTTGTGAAAGGAAATTCTTTGCAGGACAACTGCATTGCCTGAATTAACAAAATACACATGCTTTATCCCAGTGTGACTTTGTCATGGCCTGAGAGCACTTGTATATAGGTTACTAACTGTCTTTATGGAATTCAAATAGAAAACTCAAAATATTGATGCACTTTATATTTGCAAGAGCAAAGTTTCTCTATAGTTTACAAGAGGTCTCTTGTTTATAAAGAAAAAACTTCCAAACTATACTAACATTTTTACTGTCTTACTAGTGATTACTGTGCTGTTGAGAATTACAGGAGGCTAATATTTAGGATTCATAACAAAACGCACATTAGAGCATCAGGCACATAAGTTTTGTTTCAGTTGCCATTATTTTAATTTGCACAGGACCTCATGCCAAAACTTATTCAAGAAAATATTGGGGTTTCAGATATGGCTTTACATGTTCTAGCAAACAATATTTAGATGATCAAAATACTGTTTTCCACGTCCTACTCCCTGAAGAGTTATGAATAACCACTGTATTCAAAAGAGAGAATTCTGACTATAAGAATGCAATGTGTTAATTTTCCACCAATTCATATTCTAGGTGCTGGATCAAACCAGCAATGAAACTATCTAAGTACTACAAAGATAAAATCAGATTAAAATCAAATTATGGCACCTGGTCAAACACTTGTCCAAATAAAAACAAAAAGAGTCAATAATCCCCTTTTAAAGATGCCAGGTGCTTCAGCTCACAAGATAAACAACATTTAGCAAGTCCCCGCTCAGAGGCAGTGCCTGTTCCAGTGGGTCCTTTGGCCCTGACAGCAAACTTCCTTAGCCTGCATCCTTCTTGCTTTCTTCAGTCCTCCAGGTGTGTGTATGCATATGTGCGCACACACATATAGTAAGAATCTGTTTTGAAGTTTGTCTCTGCATCGAATCATAAACTAGTGCCCAGATTTTCACTCCCACACCCTATAAAAACTACTTTTGTCAGGGTCCCCAATTACCTCCATCGTGCGGAAGCCAGCTGTCCGTTGGGTGTCCTCATCTTTTTGACTCATCAGCCCACTTGACAAAGCTGGTCACGCTCTCTTCTCTGAGATCTTCATCCTACAATACTGGTCACTCTCTCTTAATCCCTTTTTTTAGTTTCTCTTCTCCTCCCTGAGTTTTAATGTCAGAGAGCCTGGATCTAAGGGGTGCTTTTTGTTTTTTTTCTATTCTTCAATGAGCTCACCCAATCTCAGGTCTTTAAATGACATCACAAACTTCCAGATTTATATCCACAGCCCATTCCAGACTATCCAGTCACTTTTTGATATCCCCATTCGCACAACTACTAGGCATCTCAAACTTCCCGTGTCCAAAATTGAACTCCTGCTCTCCCGCCTATTCGCCCACCCACTTCTACCGCCAGCACGCCCCACTTGTACTCATCTCCCTATCAGTTCATGGCTTTCCTGTCCTCTAGGTGCTCAGTCACCCGCTGCTCCACCACCACGAGACTGGAGATGCCATCAGAAGCAGAACTAATGACTTCTCTTCTTCCTACATTCATCCTCCTACCATCCTCTCCATTGGCAGATTCTATGTGGAAACCAGCTGGCAGGAGAGTCTAGGAATAGTGGCCCAAAGCTTCCAGACTCATGGTACACAAAGGAGAGTTTAGAAGCCCAAGCGTGGAGCTGAGCATCTGTGGACACTCTCCGCCACAGCCTAACTCGTCTCCCTGCTTCCACCCTATCCCCTCGATTACTCTCAACATGGCACCCAGAGGGACGCTTTAAAAAATGCAAATCAGATGTCACTCCTCTGCTAGAATAGAATAAAATAAAACAAACTTTAGTTGCTCTCTGTTTCACTGAGTAAAAGACAAAGTGCTCACAGATGGCTGCAAATGGAATGTGATCTAACATCTGTGGTCTTTCTGACTTAGCTCCGTGGCAGCAACCCCGGCTTCGTGTTTCTGGAATACCTCTAGCTCCCTTTTGTCCTTGGCACTGGTTGTTCTAAAAGCCTAAAACACTCTTTCCCCAGGTGGTCACCCTCACCACTACGTCTTTGCTTAGTTGTTACTTTTCTAATGAAATTCATTTCTAGTACCTGTGCCATATTGTGATCGTAAGAGATCCTGTCTGAGTCAGATGACCAAAATGTGTATCTTCTGTGTATTGGTCTTTATCCCTAGTTCTTCATTCACAGCTCCTAAAACCCTTGGAATTTCCTGTGATAGGAGTGATGAAGGTCTTTGTGATGTTAATGAGGTGACTCTTGGACCCCACCCAAGGGTAGGGGCTAGCTGCCAGACCAACCGTGTGATTAAAGGGTTGAAATTTTCAGTTCTGCTCCCCTCATCCCCAATCTCCAAGGATCAGAGAGGGGCTGGATGTTGAATTAGCCAATGGTCAATTAGTTCATCAATTGTGCCAATGTAATAAAGCTTCCATAAAAGTTCAAAAGGACAGTGTTTGGAGAGCTTCCGGGTTGGTGAACACTTCAGATACAGGGAGAGTGTGCCTAGAGAGGTCATGACAGCTCGGCGCCCTTTCCACATACCTTGCCCTCTGTATCTCTTCATCTGGCTGTTGATTCATATCCTTTATCATATCCTTTAATAAAATAGTAAACATAGGTGTTTCCCTGAGCTCTGTGAGCTGCTTTAGCAAGCTAAAGGAACCTAAGGAGGAGGTCTTTGGAACCTCCCAACTATAGCTGGTTGGTTAGAAGTGCAGGTAACAGCCTGGGGCTCGTGAACAGTTTCTGAAATGGGAAGGGGGGGGCAGGCAGTCTTATAGGATTGAACCCTTAATCTGTGGAAGCTAATGCTATCTCCAGGTAGATAGTATCAAAAATGAGTTGACACCAGCAGGGTGTCCAAGAATTGCTTGGTGTTTTGTTGGTGGGAATCTCCCCCCACATTGCAATGAAGTCCAGAAATCTTAAAAAACAAACAAACAAACAAAAAAACAAAAAAACTACTCTGATTTTTTTGTTGTTGGTAGCATTTTTATCTTAGCACTTATCACCTACTAACCCACAGAACATTTTACATGTTTAGTTTTTGTGTGTGTGTGTTTTTATTAAACGATCTCTCCCTGCATAAAAAGATAAACCCCACAAAAGCATGAATCTTTGTTCAACGGCATTTCATAGGCCTAGGCCAGTGTTTTAAAAGTAATGAATACAATTTCCCACATGCTTACCCTAATGAATATCAAGTCAAGGCTATTGACCAGGCAATTGTTTTGTGCAAAGGATAGAACAGCTGCAGGTAACTGTTTCATGCCTTTTCTTATTTATATTTTTAAACAGTTAAACTTTACTTTCATGCCTTTTCTGGTAAATACATTTATAGGAAAAAAAATAGAAAATGGGTATTGCCATGAAATGGTAGGATATAGCTGTCAAGTGACAGAATCAAGTATCTCAGGAAGATCTCTATCATCTGCAGTAACAAAAACCCATCAAACCAGCTTAAGTCAAAAGTTGATTTACTGGGACACCTGGGTGGCTCAGTCACTTAAAGTGTGTGACTCTTGATTTCAGTTCAGGTCAGGATCTCAGGATTGTGGGATCAAGCCCCACCACTCACTCCACGCTCAGTGGGGAGTCTGCTTCTCTCTCTCTGTCCCTCTCCCTCTGCCCTGCTCCTACGTGCTCTCTCGGTCTCTCAGATAAATAAATAAATTTTTGAAAAAAAGTGATTCGTTGACTGTACAAGTGAAAAATCCGAGAATTGGAAATGGCGTTACTAGATCCAGATACTCTAGTTGTAACCCCAAGAATCAGTCTCTCTCTACCACGTGACTCAGGCAGGGACTCCCTAACTGTTGCCAGACCTGGCCACCAGCAGCAATAGTTTCCTTCCTGCTCATGAGTACCACAGTGGAGAAAGCCACTCTTTCCCAGTGGTTCCAATAGAGTTCCCTGACTGACTCTCACTGCCCTGGATGAATTGCTGCCCTTCTCAAACCAATCGCTCAGCCTTCAATTGCCCTGTTTTAAGTCATATCCTGTTCCTCAGGCCAGGGGCTGGTGTGAACCCGCTCAAACCAGATGAGAGTGACGGATAAGTGGTTTCACAATGACAAGTCAAGAACTTTTACCAAAATAAGGAAGAAGGGGCACTGGGTTGGCATTACAACTGATGTCTACTGTATTATGAAATGCCCAGAGTTCTGAGAAAAAGTTAACAGCGTGTCTAAAGTAAAGTGATAGGAAATGAGAATGGAAAATTAGTTTGGGTCTGATTATAAAGAGCTTTTCTTCTTCTTCTTTTCTTCTTCTTCTTTCTCCTTCTTCCTCTTCCTCTTCCTCTTCCTCTTCCTCTTCTTCTTCTTCTTCTTCTTCTTCTTCTTCTTCTTCTTCTTCTTCTTCTTCTTTTCTTTTCTTTTTAATGAGAAAAGCACTGCATGTGGTCTCAGAAGATCCGGGTTCTATTCCCAAATCTTTCTGGAATTACCTATGGGATCTTGCCGAGTAACTTAATATCTATATAAATGTGTCCTCAACTGTAAAATGATAAATTATACTGAAGTAATCTCCGTGTTTCCCACTAGCTCCATTAATCTATGATTCCAAGGGGAAGGTAGGCGTTGCAGCCAGCTAATGTACCTACCATAGACATACTTAACTATCACATAAGGGAAAGAAGAGGGAAACACCTGCTCCCTTTCCCTTGCCACCAGCTAGGAACACTGTTTCACAACCATACCTAGTACAGTAGGGCATTCTGACAGATGGGAAAATGAATTCCAGGCAGAGAGAACTGGGTTCTGACTAGTGCTTCCCAAACCTGACTATGCTTCAACATTACCTGGAGAACTCCAAAAAATATAGACCTGGGCCTACTCCTATGGTCTTGACTTAGGTTCATGAATTTGTATTCTTAGAACTCCCCTTGTTTTTGGTTCCTCCTTCTCTTCCGACTTGGATATGGTAGTTTCCTTAAATACTAATCAAAATTCTTATATATCTACGTGCCAAGAGAGATCTTGATTTGGGAATACACATCCACAAAATACCACCTTTATTGGTTGACACTAAAATATGGGAGGAAAAAGAAACATCACATTCACTAACATACTTGAGTGTTTTCTGCAGAAGAGATGCATTTCATTTGACAAGAATTATGGTTTTCATAATATATACAAGATGCACCCTCTTTATTCTGCCAGTTTCAGAGAACTAGTCATAACTTCTCAATTTTCATATAACATCCTAGTCACAATAAGAATGAAGGCATCCTTCACATATCTTCAGTCATTGATTTTTTGTTCAATAAATCTCGAGAATTGTTTTAAATGTGGTGATGGTAAGTAAGTCAGTATCAATTAAATCTAGCACATCTGCTCCCTTTTGTGATGAATTTTTTAATAGATCACTACATTATATTTGATCAAGTTCTTAATTTTATGAATCAATAATCTGCTTTAGTCTTAATTTTTCTCAGAGCATTTTTCTTAGATTCATTTAGCCAATACTTTAATTTTTGAAAGTCCATCCATTTAGATGTGATGACATTAGCCACAAAAAAACCCTGAATACTGAGGAAATAATATGTCAGTGCAGACACGTTTACCTTGAATAATGTTGTCATTCTGACTTCCTTGTCTGTGTGAACATGCGCTCTGGGTTTGTCAAGAAAGAGTTAACCTCAGCATGATGCATATTCCTGGGACTAAAGGAAGGGAGTGCTGAGAAAGCTGAAGTGATATGTAAATACAGTATTTCCTTTCCACAAACATAAGAGAATAAATAAGCATCAGGCGTGCATGTGTGCGTGCATGCGCACGAACACACACACACACACACACACACACACACTACATTTAGGATCAGTATGTAAAGTCTCCTGAGAAGAGTTTAAGCAAATTATTTTGGAATGGAATGGAAACAATCTCCAAACATCAAATAAATTCTGACTGCTGTAAGAAAAAAACTTGAAAAAAATAGACTCCTCCTTTGCCCTAGAGAATAAAAGTGATGTTTCATTCTTTAATAAAGTACTCTCCTTGACAAGGCTATTTTGGAATAGACAAAATTAATATTATAGTCACTAAATTGTTCAATCATTAATTTACTAAATATTTATTTAACCTCTTCTATGTCTAGACAGAACCTTTGTACTAGGGAGATTTTTAGTATCTTCCCATGTAAACCGTGACTGATACCACAATAGTTTTTTGAGTAGATTTCTTGAGACTATGGAGTTGTCACAGCCCTCCAAATCAGAGGAAAGCTCAGAAGTACCTCAAGGCCCCTCCAGCTCAAATGAATCACCCACAATGGGACTCTTTCTCCTGTTCATAGAACACATCTTCTGTGCCCAGCACTGCCTTCATCCTAATTCTGGAAATAGAGTGGTAAATCAGACTCAGATCCTACCTCCTAGAGCTACCATACCAGCGAGGGAGCTGGACATGTAAGAAATGCTACGTGTGTGCCAGAAGCTGTAATCATTGCAGGTGCAGAGTGCTGGGAGCACAGGGAGGCCAGCCAGCTCCATCTCTCATGACAGCAGGGGCATTGAAAGAGACATAAAGAGTAGGAAAGAAAGACCAGGTGTGCATGGCAGAAGGAAATGTTAGTGCAAGTGCAAAAACAGGCATGGCAAATCTGGGAGGAGTAGCTCTGGGTGGCTTCAGAGAAAGCAAAAATGGGAGGGATAAAGAGAGAGGAACATGAAGAGAGGAGAAGAGTGTAGCTAGAAATAAGGAGGGGTTTACTTGCTTTGCAAAGACTTTTCTGCGTGTTGCTTGAACACTATGGGCACAGTCAGACTGCATTTCAGAACCAGCCCTCCACGGGCACCTGGGTGGCTCTGTCAGTTGAGAGGCCAGCTCTTGATTTTGGCTCAGGTCATGATCTTGGGGTTGTGAGATCAAGCCCTGCCTCAGGCTCCACGTTGAGTGTGGAGCCTGCTTGAGATTCTCTCTCTCTCTCTCTGCCCCTCTCCCCCCCAAAAAGAACCACCCCTCCAGTGATAATGTGAGAATGAATTCAGGTGAAGAAATCTGAAGTTAAAGAAAAGGTTAGAAGACTATCTGTGTCATAGAGAGCCATGATAAAAGTCCACAAAGAGGGAGTGCCAGCAGGAATAAGGAGGGGATGAGTTTGAGATTTGAGGTGACGAATTTTAGGTGGAGGATGCAAAGAAAAGAGGAATCAGGGATGACTGGTAATTATCCAGTTGGAGAAACAACACAGAGGGTGGCACCTCCACCTAATATAACAGAAAGAAGTAAAGAGGTGGAGGAAGGTGGGGAGAAAGGGAAGGTGCTGAGTTCAGTTTTTTCATGTTAAGTTTAGGCACCTGTGGAACCTCCAGTAGAGGTTTCCATTGGGTAGGGGGATGTCAATCTGGACTGAGAAGACAGCTGAGGGCTGGAGATGTTGGGAAACTTCTGCATACAGGTGGCAAGTGAAGATGTGAGAGAGAATAAGATCAATCTGGAAAGTTGTCAAGTGAGCATGGAGGTAGCCTGAGAACAGAACTCTGAGGAAAGTCAACATTCAAGGGAGAAGTAGACGAAAACCACCCACAGAGGAGAATAAATTGGGATAGTTTGGGGAAGAAGCAAGGACTGAACAGTGTTCCTTAAAAATAGCAACAAGGAGTTCATTAGGAACTTCATAAGAGAATTTCAGCATTACATATGGGCAGCAGCCAGATTAGTCTAGACTAGTGAATTAAGGGTAGAGGCAATGAATGTGGACTATGAAGCTAGACCACAAGAGAGGAGACAGCATGGATGCCACCAGAAGAGAAATGAGGCTACACCAAGGTAGTTTTATTTTACTGTTTTGTGAGAGAAGATGTTTATCTCCCTAGAGGAAAGAGGCACTAAAATAAAGATTGGAAAGCATAAGCCAGAGGAAATAATAAATAGGTGAGGTTTCTGAGAAGGCTGTACAGAATGAGAGAAGAACGTGTAGGGAACGGATTTGGAGTTAAACAGAGAGAAGGACACTGCTTCTCCTGAGAGGGGAGGGAAAAGCATTGAGTGGATGCAAATGTTAATGTATTTGGCAGAAGGGACAGGAAGTTGAAGGCCTTCTCCTGCATCACCAATTTTCTCTATGGTCTGAGTCATCTTAGGAAGGGGAGCATCTTGAAGGCCCCACTGTTGCAATCTCTTCCTTGGGTGACACGAGGAGTGTAACAACCTTGTGACCAGAGGCTAATGATTAAAATGCACAACCCTGTGGGGCCAGGGCTGCTAAAGGATCCCCTTTGTTCTGAATAACTTCAATGGTGAACCTCACTGTGTGGGGATAAGACTCCACTGGGAAATACCAAATGATTTATCTGGAAGGTGGCAACTGTGGCAGTAGGAAGGCAGGATGGAGGAGACAGAAGGAAGTTACCACCCAGAAACACCGGGTCCCAAAGAGTGTCAGAGTTCCAAGCAATTTCCGGAAAAAAATGAATCCTAATTTAACTAATCAGGTGAAGAAGAAGGCTCTTGTAGAAACACATTCATCCACGTCATCCAGCACTGAGTACCACACACTGAAAGAATTTTAGAATTTATCTTGCTGGAAGTTAAATACCTGTCATCAAAATTAAATTTAGAGACATTTAAAATGGAAGGCAATTTTCTGGTTTTCTGTGTCTGTCAATAGTAATTGAAGAGCTAACCATTGGGTAGGACTTTCTGTATTCATTTTGGCAGAAGTTCTATTTACCTAAGGTATTGATAGGGAATATTATAACACGATCAAAACTTGTTAGCTATACATTTAAGGCCATCCTAAGCCTGTCAGTGTCATTTCCCTTTATTCAACCTTATCCATAAGAGTCCTTCTCTAGTCAAACTGGTCTATTCAAATGCAATTTTATTTCCTTCTGTATTAAAACCTACTCTACCTTGCCTAAAATCCCTTCCCCGCTCATATTTTTCTGGATCATATTCACCCTCAAGACACAGATGGTATTTCTTCTTCTTTGCCGTGAAGTCACTGGGAACCCATCCTTATAATGATGTCTTACCGGAATCTCCAGAGCAGGCATTGCTCAGATCACTCTTCCAGTACCTGCAAACAACACCTTTATTATATTTTTTTAAATTTTTTCTAGCCTCCAATTTGATTTGTAAACTCAATATAGCTAAAATCCTTTCCTACACTTCTGCGTACCCCCTCCTTCCCATCACTACTCTGTAATACTATCTCCAAAGTTTCCATCCCTGGCAAACAATCCTCTCTGTATCCACGTTCTCTTCCCCTTCTTCCCACCACAAATGTTCTCCTGTTTCATCCTTTTTGACTCATCCTTCCCTGCATTTTCTCTCAATCTATCAGTCACTTCCTTTTGTTTCCTTTTCTAGACAATCTAGATCACATGGTCCACCTCTTAGACCATAACGTTGTCAACATTATCAGCTTCCTTCTTGTTCAAAATCATCCACCCAGGAAAATGCATGGCTTCAATCCATCCAACCATCATTCACCTCCACTACTGTGTCCAGATTGCTAACATCCCCCAAACACCAGCACTAGGGTCTCCTGTCACAACGATGCACTGCCATCTTTCCATTTGACCCCATCACCCATTTTTCCTACTCCACACTACAACCTTTCCAAAATGTTTCCACTCTCCTCTAGCACTAGCTCCACCAATACTCTTCTCACTCATAGGAGAGGTTCACCTTCTAATTCACAGAGAAAATAGAAGCTATTCACCCTCACCTCCTATAACATCGGGCCTCCCTTCTCTGAATAAATCTATTTATTCCTATGTTACTGCTTTTCTTTAATCCAGATGAATGATTTCCTTTTCAACCAGAGTTAATCATGTTATATATGTCATGTTGTATATCATCGTCCTCTGCTTCCTCAAGAACCTTGTTCTTTTTCCCCCTCCTTCCCATATCGTCAACTCCTCACTCTCTACCACTCTTCTCCCTAAACTTATGAACATGCTCTAAGGTGTCCATATTTTTTTAAAAAGAAGAAAATGAAGCTCTCCCTTGATTCTATGTCTCATTCATCTATGGGCACATATTTGTATCCACTTATGGCCATGCTACATGAAAGAGTGGTCTATACACACTCTCTCCAATTTCTTTACTCCCACATTTACTGTGTATCACTGCAAATGCACTTGAAAACCCTGTGTCCCATTGGAGTGGCTCATGCAAATGGCACCAATGACATCCGGAGGAATATTTAGTCTTTGCCTTTCCTGATTTCGGTATCTAATGCTGTTAGCTATTCTCTGTCTGTCTCCTGGTTTCCAGAAACCCACCCCTTCTGGTTTTTTGTCTGTCTCTCTGGCCATCCTATTTTAGGCCCCATCTTGTTCCCTCTTCCTAGATATTTTTAAGGATCATTTCCTCGATTCTCTTCCCTTTGTATTATATAGTTTCCAAACCTGATTGCACGTTGGAATCACCTCAGAGACTTATTTGTAATTATTAATGCCTAGTCCTCGTTCCCAGAGATTGTCATTCATTTGATCTGGAGTGGTTCATACGTCAATATTGAAATAAAATAGGGATGCCTGGGTGGTGCAGTTGGTTAAACGTCTGTCTGACTCTTGGTTTCAGCACCGAGATCATGATCTCAGGGTTGTGAGATGGAGTCCCATGTGGGCTCTGAGCTCAGTGGGGAGTCTGCTTGAGAGTCTCTCTCCCTCTCCTTCTGCCCATCCCATTCATGCTCTCTTTCTCCCTCACTCCCTAAATTAATCAATTAATTAATTAATCTTAAAAAAGTAAAATAAAAATAAATCTCACCAGTGATTCTGGTGCACAACTATATCAAAGAACCACTGCTCTATAGAGTTATCTTGTGTAATTCTATCCACTTCCAGAACTGCTTACTATCCATTGTCAACGTTAGGTTAGCCAGCACAAGAGGGGAAGAAAATCCTGGATGATCAAGTCACAGAGAGAATATGAATAGACAAAATATACTGCAAAATAGTTTTAAAGCCCATTTATTTAGAAAGACTCATTTGAAATATTCAGAGACACATATATCATTCTAGAGACATCATTCAGAAGTGTTAATACAAGGGCAGTGGTTTAAAATTACATTATTTAAAGAAAATTGGTCAAAAATCTCAAAGCTGTTGTCCTCATATTACTGTCTGTCAGAGCTGAGCTCTTTCTTTGCCCCGATATGAAAACAAAGATGACACACAGTCCGTCTCACTCTGAGCACATTCTCCTCTGTACCTTTTAAATGGTCCGGTGACTGCCCACATCACAAAGCTCGTGTCCGTGGCTCATCTCATTTTTGCTGGTCGGCCCCTGCCCTTCACTGCCATTGCCTTTTCCCACACTGCCATTTTCCTTCTTCCCACATCGTAATGTTTTTTTCTCTCACAGCTCACAGATGGTACAGTCAAAATACTCATTAAAAAACAAAAACAAAAAAACAAAAAAACAAAACTTTCTGGCCTCAAAAAACATGATTTGCAATTTGCGTTCACACCCACAGGATGACAGTTCTCCCTTGCCAGCTTTGTAGCCTCATGTCTGTTTGGTAAGAAAGAGGGATTCCCAAACTGTAGTAACCCCTGTGTCAGCTGTTGTAGCCTCCAGATGATCAATAGCTTCTAAAGTATTGCTTCACGGAAACTGCGTTTTTTCAGTAAATATTCTGCTTAACATTTTTGAGAACCACATTTAATCCACAACCTATAAAAAGTATCTGCTGATTACTACATATGTTTAGGGCTCCCAAATCTATAGCTCTGTCTCAAATTCTTCGTCCTAGTTTCGGACTGTCCGGCCCAAATCTACTGAAAAATCCACCTGGGCACTCACTCCATAGCTGTCTCACACCTAAAATGTCCAAAATGAATCATCCATCTCCATCGTCCTTTCTCCGGAGCCTGCTGTTCCTCCAGACCCCCTCTGTTGCTGACTGCACAACTAGCCCCTCTGGCCACCTGGCCAGAGCCTGCCCACGCTCAGGGCCTACCTAGGTCTCTGCTCCTTTGCTAGTACCCTCCCTCCCTGGCACTTGCAGATACAGAGAGAAGACACAAATTATTTTTCATTACTTTTCCGCTGCTGCTGCTGCCGTTGTTACTATAATTACTATTCGTTTTAAGCAGGCACATTCATTGTGGTCTCTTAAGCATTCTAATAACTTCCTACTGAGACTAATACAAAATCAAAACCTACCATAGCTTACCTGACCCCACAGGAGCTGATCCTTTTCTGTTTCTAAGATCCTCTTTTCCTTTTCTCACCCTCACTCACTTATAGCTACACAGGCCTTCTTACCATTTCTTGAACATTCCAAGCTTGTTCCTGATTTGGGAGACTTTGCCGTTGATATTCCTTCTGTACAGAATACTCTACCTCCGTCTTCATAAGGTTGGTGCCTTCTTGCCCTTCTGGTCTTAAGTCAAAGACATCGCCTCAGAGAGTATCTCCCCGTCCGCGAACCTAAATAAGGCCAATGCCCCATCACTATCACAACATCCTATTTTGGCTTTCTTTATAACATATATTACCCTCTAAAATTATTGCATTGGTTAGTTTTTTTGGTGTTTGTCTGTCTCCCCTCACGAAAATGTAAACACCCTCTGAAGAGCAGCTATGTCTTTCTTGTTCACAGCTCCACTTCCGGAGCTGGAACAGTGCTGGTGCAGAGTTATGTTCATAGTTAAATATTAACTAATAATGATAAACACTAAGCTGTCCACGAAACATGAGGAGGTACAGCCAAAATATTTGTTGGAGGACAGGGGGACGGGAACATCAAGAGAAATACCAATTTGGAGAAGATAGCAGCCCTTAGAATCCCCAGAGGGATGATTTGGGTCAGAGTTAAGGTTAGCAGAAAACAGCCAACTTGTAAGAAGTCATGGGGACTAAGACAGAATAAATTTTTAGCAATTGTTTTGAAATCCACCTGACCCAACTCCGAGTCCCTGGATAGAGAACCACTGGGTCAGGAAGCACGTGTTTATGGTGTACCTTTCGTTATTTCATTGCACCACACCTGCTGCAATACTTTGACTCTTTAACGCACATGCGTGTGCTTCCTCTTGAGAGGCAGTGTGGTGTGGTGCAAACACCCAGATCCTGGGTCATTAGCTACCTTTGTGACCTTGGGGAACAACTATACATCCCACTCTGCTGACTCATCTCTCTCCTGCCCTCCCAACCAACTAGGACACAAAACCATTCTTTCGGGGTAGGGTCTTAAAATGCTGCTCTTGTTCCTATTTAGTACCTTGACATTGGCTGCTCTTAGATTTAACCCACATTCAGTTTTTTTTTTTTCCCCACAATACCCCTTATTATTTGTTTATAATTTTTTTTCCCCCTTAGGCCAGATCTTCCTAGGCCAGGTCTTATTCAGGTCTACATCTCAACTTCCACCCCAACTCCTCATCCCTCCCTACTCCCAAACCCACCCCTTCACTATTAGGCATGTAGTTAAAAAATAAAAAATGTTTGTTAAAATAGTCCCCCAAAACTTTCTGGAAAACCAGGTGGTAATATGTATCAAGTGCTTTAAAAAGAAACATATTCTTTGAACAAATTATTCTTTTAGAACCCTAATCTTAATAACTAATTCCAAATGCAAGCAAGAATGTCTGTGCAAAGATGTTCAATCCAGTACAATTGCAAAACAGAACAAAACCAAAAAACAAAAAACCAAGTCAAACAATGAAACAACACAAAGAATCATCAAGAGCAGAGGGCTGAGTGATTCATGAAACAGCCAATGTAGAAGATTTACATATACGAATATATGATATATGATGGAAGGATATTAAGTATTCTTGTAAAATGATGTTTCTATGGACGGGGCAGTGAAACATACTACTAAGTGAAGAAATCAAGTTTTAAAAAGCTGTATGCATTATGATTCCAGTAATACAACATTATAAACACACACACACACATATACACATACACACACAAAAGACTGAAAATATAGTGAAATGTTAACCATGAATATTTTTAGAGCGAGATTATGCATGATTATTTTTCTTTTAATTCTTTTCTATATTTTCAGTTTTTGTAATGCACATTCATGACTGTTTAATAATCAGAAGAAAAATGTCTTAAAATTTTGCTAATTAGTAAACTGATGAATTTTTAAAAAATGTTATCGAACTAGTTTAACTATAAAACGGAACTAATGAGACTATTCCCCTCCCATGTTCTCCTGTATAAAGCTCAACGGAGACACTATTACACTCCGCACTCTAATTGTTAGTATTAGTTTCCTCCACAGGTTAGTGACATTTTGAAGAAAAAATGACAATGTCTTATATTTCTTTCAGATTACTGAATTCCAGGGCACATGGCCAATAGACAGTTGTCAAGAAATTATGATTTACGAGGATTAATTTTTGAAATTCACAGTAATGCAAATCGGTGCTCATGTATAGACATTACGAAGGAAGAAAGAACAGAGCTAGATTTGTTCAGTGTGTTGAACGTCAGTTAATTTACATTTGTTTACTGGGATCTATTGTATGAGGCAGGGATTATTAACCTTGCTTTACAGTCGGAGGGTGTTGAGATTTGGAAAAGTAACTTCACTGAAATCACTGAAGTCAATTATATTCCGAATACTCTCCAAATGCTCTACTTCCAGTTGGGCCCTTCCCTACGTGAAGTTCCACAATCCATCGTTGACCCAGGCTTGGCCTTGGGCCTTGTTTAAGCCAATGAGAAGAAACATCACATTGTTCACCACGAGTCCTCTTTTCTTCCTCTCCCACGAGGCCAACAACGTCCTCAATAACAAGATACAGGCTGTGTCTTTATTTTGGTTTCTGGAATAAAGAAACCATGGAGCAAAGACATAGCCAACCCAATAAAACATGTAACGTGAGCGAGCAATAAATCTCTGTTGAAAACTACTGAGACCGGGCAGCTGCATATCCTAACCTAACCTCTGCTCGCTAAGGCTCACCAGCAACTGGCGAGGACAACATGAAAACCCAAGTCTGTTTGGCTCCAACGTCCATGCTCTTTTCATTACTTCACTTTCCTTAATTTTTCAATTTTTTGGATGAAATTTATTTTTACGCTGAGCCAGAATGTTTAATAAAACAATAGCTTCTGCGGATCAGGGATGTTTTCTAAATGCAAAACTGAAATGGCTAGTATTTTGTCTCACCGTGATCCCTGTACCTCCTGTTAGAAGACAAGTAATTTCAAAGATTTAATCTAATACCCTAGAAATTGTCACTCGTGCCTCCTGAGTGACACCTCGCAAAGATTTCATGTGTTAGATTAGCTCTATCACCTGAGTGTTCAGATAGAAAACCCATATTCAAGTGAATCCCCTGCCTTTTTGCTTTGGGAAGATTAATTGAGCTCATGGGTATGTGCCACTTCCTATCTGCGAACCATTTCTGTGGATAAGGAAATAGGCTTTTTTAAGGCTTCTGCTTTTGCCTCGGCACACCATGGGTGGGAAGCTCTCAGTCCTAGCACTCGAGATGGCTCAGACCTAAAGAAACGGGGATCCTCTCCTACTGGGCATAGCTATTTGCCGCCATGGAGACTCTAACGCTTGGCAGATCCTACTGGACTTTCTATAGGATTTTAGAAAATTCCTGGCAAGCTCACCTTTACTATTTTGAAAGTCTGGAAACTAAAAGTTAGTTTCTAACCACTCACCATTATAGAATTAAATTGACGATCAATCCTTGTCAAACTCATTAAGTTTTGACCTTGGGTCCCAAGAGCACACACATGAATACAAATACGTGTATGTACTATCTCCTTTTTTAAGGCAGCCTAGAGCCCCTGTGTTAGTCCCTGGTTGCTCATCAGCCTTGAGTATAGCTGAAGTCAGTGTCTCTGACTTCTCTCTCCCTTTTTCATGCAAAATTTCAGCCTTCTTTAACACGACATCCCTGTCCCCAAGATGTATTTGGGAAGTATCCCCAGCAACGATCTCCTGTGCATTCTGGAACAAGTTTAATCCACTGGGCATAGGATAATCCTTCCCAGGCTTCTAGTGGAAAACCAGCATGCTCAGGAACATCGCTTGTCTCCACCGTTATTTCCACTCCTTCTAGAAGACACTGTCTTGATAAAGGTGTTATCTCTTCATGTATTGAAATTATATGGCCCTCAAGACACTGAAATATGGCTGTGTTCCCATCCTCTCTAAGCTAGGGATCTGAATCAATATGCCACCATCAACTATCTTTATTTCTATCCTCCCAACCCTCCCAGGAATGATGAACAAGCTGTCTCCCCACAAAAACCGTAACATGGGTTAAACTCATCACCAGCTAAACCACTTATTCAGGTCGTCCTCATTGAGGACCAACACGAATTTCCCCTGTCACTCTTATTTCTTTACAATATCTTAAGAATTTTCTTTAATTTATGCTCATAGTGCTCTATAGAAGTGTAATTTACATGCAGTATAATCAAAACCTTAGGTCTACAGCTTCATGAAATTTTGTATATTTCAATGTAGCCTGGTCAAGATCGAAAATATTTCCACAACTCCAGAAAGTTTCTTCAGTCCTTTCACGATCAGTAATTCCCATATTCCTCTCACCTCTATAGGTAACCACTATTCGAAATTCTGTAACCACAGAGGAGTTTGACCTATTCTTGAATTTTATGTAAATAGAATCATACACCTACTTTTTGTGTCAAGATTCTTTTGCTCAAAACATTTTTAATGTATTAGCTGAATAATAATCATATATATGTACATATATGCTACAGCTGGTTTATCCATTCTTTTTAAAAATTTTTTTAAATTTATTTTTTACATTTAAATTCAATTAATTAACATATAATGTATTTATTTGTTTCAGGGATACAGGTCTATGATTCATCAGTCTTATATAATAACCAGTGCTCATTATAGCACATACCCTCCCCAATGTCCATCACCGAGTTACCCCATCCCCCCCCCCCGGTTTATCCATTCTTCTGTCAATGGACATTTGCGTTGTTTTCATCAGAGGCCTATTATAGAGAATGCTACCATGAATATTTTTGTAAAAGTCTTTTTATGGATGTATATCTAAAAATGAAATGGATAAGCCATAGTGTAAACGTCTTTTTATTAGACCCTGCCAAACGGTTTTACAAAATGAGGTACCATTTTATATTCCTGCCAACAGTAGATAAGTGCCAGTTTTTCCACATACAGAGAAGTATGTGATGGTATTTCATTGTCTTCCCAGTGAATTCCTGAAAGTCCATGAGCCAATCAAATCTAGTCCTACGGCGAGCATAACTTCGTTCCTGTGTTCGGGTTAAACAACGATTTTTTTTAATTGAGATATAATTGACAGAGAACATTATATTTGTACGATGATGATTTTTATATGCTTATAGGCTTCTAAACACTAGAAGCTCAAGATAGATTTTCCTTTTCAGATATCAGAAAAAGAATTTACCATAAAAGCTTGGAATCCTTTATCCAAATGGAATTTTTCTATGTGGGCTGCTACTGTTGTGCATGCCTGAAGGAAAAGTTTTTCATTTTGCTTGACGTTTTTATTACTTGATTGCTCATTTTCAGAATCCCTCACGCTTGAAGGGTATTTTGTGATTTCACACGCTCACTGGCTCTCTCACTGCAGCCTGTACAAGTTAGGGAGATAAAGTGTTATCATCCTGTCTGGAACTTCATGGCTGGCACTGGGAGTTGAGCAACAAGAGCAGCCATGGTAATGAGGTTTCCCACAGGAGGCTCCTGGCATGAGGCTCACTGTTGGGCCTGAACTGAAACTATGCGCCAGGTCAGCACCAGAATCAGAGCCAAAGAGATGCCCCACCCAGAGAGGTAGTCACTTGAGCCCCCACGGCTCCTCAACACACCTCAAATGTGCAACAAAGTCGATGACACAACTGTCATGTGCCCTTCACGTCAGGTAGGTCTTTCACAACCAACCGGACCCAGGCCCAAATCCACAGTTGGAAGGTGCTGACACTTAGGGAGGGAATACTTTCTTGAGAATTTGTTTCATAATTAATCAAATGGACACCAGCCCTCCACTGGAAATCTTCATCTACCGGAGAAATGCATCCTAGGTTTCCTTTTACTCTGCCGCTTTTATGTTAGTCGCATTCAAAGCTAATTAAGGCATGATTTGACCACTATAGTCCCTGGATTAATTTTTTATCTTCTCTGAGTTCTAAACACCTTGCAGTCAACAGGCATTTGTCCCGGGAGCTTGTTGGTGGCCCGACATGCAGCTGTGACTGCCGCTGACAATGATTTTGATTCTTCCTTAAGTCGCTTGCTTTCCAAACTTCCTTGTTGTTATCTCAAAGTAGCAATGGGAATTTCTTAAATCTGCTTGGGGGAATAGCCTCAGTGATTCCCTAGGAGAATATTCAGGACACATACAGGTTCTTGGTCCACCCACTCAGAGTTGCTTGACCTCTGAGAGCATCCGTTTTCTCTGAAAAATAAAACTCGTAATATTTTCTCTTGGGATAGTTATGAAGAATAGACTAGTGAATGTGAAAGTCCTTTATTAATTTTAAGGCATGGCAAAATATTTTTTGTTATCCTTAAAAACAGAAAAGCCGAAATGAGTGCAGAGAGCAGGATATCACTAAATGTCTGCATCTGTATATATGAATACGATGTGTGGTATTTCTCTCAAATTGCTCTATATTTCATGTCAAGGGGGAAAAAATAAGATAAACCATGTCCAAAAGAGAGTGTGTTGACAAAACGTATGTCACGATGATATTTGACGGGAGGTGTTACTGAAGCTAAGGATAAAGGCAGAGAAAAGAAAGGTCAGCTAGAAAAACTGGGAAAACGAAGGAGTCGGTAGAGATGATAACAAATGAAATATAATTGTGCTCATCGGATGTAGCAGTAAAGCCATTATGAGTCTATGGTATCTAACTTCTCCAAGATACATATGAAGTCACATTTAGGAACTGTATAAATCAAAGAACTACGTCAACACTCTTTTCAGGTATACCTGATGTTTGCAGAACCTGTCCCTTCTTACCACTCAGGTCCTTGGGTTGTGAAATCACTTTGAACCCTTGGCCCAAGATCATCCTAGTGATTGTGCTTTAGAATGCTCTGCGAACTACAGTTGTTTCTCATCCACGTGCAGGCAAGGCTCATCTGTGCTCTGGACTCTATTTGTCTTAGTTCAGTTCACCTTACTAACATTCCAGGGGGCATCCTGCTTTCTTTGTCCTCCGACAGCTCAGCAGAATTACACTTGGGTGAAAAAGACCTGGGTCCTGATCTTCAGGATCTATTATTGCTGATGAGAACATCAGTCATTGGAGTGAATTTGGAGGTGACTCTGGTTCAAGTTCTCTGGCTCCGTCTACAGTAGGATTTTGTCTGCTATAGACATTGTCACACTCCCACCCGACAAAGCCGGATTCACAAAAATGCCTACCTTTTAAATGGATCCGTTTAAAAATGCTCCTTGGGTTTATGAAAAGATTTGCTATACGATTCCTTCAAATAGGTCTTTACTGCATTTGAATAAGATTTTCTTTGCCAATTTTCAGGAACACGTCTATCACAGGTAAAGTGGGGGTATTCCTGCATAAGAACAGTGCAGGAAGAATATCTTTAAAAGTTTAAAGGCCTGCTGGGGCGCCTGGGTGGTGCAGTCTGTTAAGCCACTGACTCGGCTTCCTCTCAGATTGTGATCTCAGATTGTGATCTCAGGGTCATGAGATCGAGCCCTACATTGGGCTCTGTGCTCAGTGGGAGGTCTGCTTGAGATGCTCTTTCCTCTCCCTCTGCCCCTCTTGCTCATGCATTCTGTCTCTCTCTCTCTCTGAAGGAAATAAGTAAATATTGTTTAAAAAAAATTTTAAAAGCCTGCTTGAAAAGCATAAGAAAAAATACCAAAAGAAGAAAATGGCCTCGTTTTTTTCCCAAGTCTTGTTAAAGCTCTATCCAAATATGGGATGGCCACCCCACTGTCTTTCGCATTCTAGTTGTTTGGACTTGACACCTGATGTATCCAGAATCATTTATTTTTGTTTTGTTTTTGTTTTTAAGATAAACCCTCTTTCTTATAGGTAAAAGTAAGAAAACAGTGCCTAGAGGGAGTCGTAAGTTTAAATTTATTTATTAAACATTTATTTTGAAAATAGGATGAAAGTAGAGTAGAAGCAACCCTCAATAATCCATGTTAATAAGGGGCAAGATTAGTTTACTTAATCCAAAAACTTTTATTTTAGATACTACATTCAACTTTTCAAGCAATTCATTCATGATAAGTATTGCTTTTCATTTCTTTTTAATACCTTCACCAATTCTCTTTCCTAAATTTCCATTCAATTTTTGTTTCCTAAGACCCCAGCAGATTTCCATAGACATGAAGGAGTTAGATTACACCTCCACAAATAATCCATCTAATTACCCAACTCACCCCCAAGCAATGTGCTAACCAGAAAGACAACGTATTTCCTTCGTGAGTTAACAGTGGTTTGCAGAACTGGATTAACCAGATTCTGCACTGCCAAGGCCCAGGTTTCTGAATTTCTGTCCTCAGTGCAGCTCTGCTAGGTTAGGGGAGTGTATCAGAGACACTGGAAGCTTAAGTTCATTTCTGGCTTCTTCCTCTGTACCTCTCTCTTCCAATAGTTTTTAAACATGTATAAGACTCCCATAGGGACCCTGGGTGGCTCAGTCGGTTAAGCGTCTGCCTTCGGCTCAGGTCATGATCTCAGGGTCTTGGGATCGAGTCCCGCTCGAATCGTGCTTCCTGTTCAGCAAGGAGCCTGCTTCTCCCTCTCCCACTCCCCCTGCTTGTGCTCTCTCTCTCTGTCAAATAAATAGATAAAATCTTAAAAAAAAAAAAAAACTCTCCCATAATCATTAAAAAAAAACAAAAACAAAATAACTTCTCTTTGACCCCGTTCTATCTCGTGGACTACCATTCAAATCTTTTATTCCTTTTTCCAAATGTATCAGAAGTGCAACCTACACTCCCATTTGCTTGAGAATGCAAGTGAAATCTGACATCTGCTTCATTACTTGATTGAAATTGCTCTATTGTTCCTCCTAACGTCACAAGCAACTTCTAAGTTACTACACCCAAAGGATATTTTTCAGTCTTTACCTGTAGAAGGCAACTGGATTTTAATAGTGTTGTTGCCTCTTGCTTCTTAAAACTCTACTCCCTTGGCCTCCGTGCTACTGCATCTTCCTGGTTTTCCTGATATTTCTGTGAGTCT